>NW_021634994.1:0-45471 GCF_004799145.2 Neltuma alba | reverse complement strand
TACAACTGCCCCATTCTCTATCTTTTTTTTAAGCAGAGAAAAATAGAATATGGGCTAACATTGTTTAGTATGTCCCTCACTCTTCTTATAACACGAAGATGATCAACTCAACCAACACTGAACTTTATTTATTCTTTTAATCCCACCAAGGTACACTAGGTTTGAGATGAACCAAGATCAAGATACAAAATGAACAAAATACCAGCATCTATGAACAACACGGAAAAGGAGTACATGCTCACTCAATAATACCTAAAAAGTAAAGTCTACAAAATTTTAAATAGAAAAGTTTTATTTGCAACTTTTCTGTTGTATATAAAAAAAGCAATCATTGCATGGAATTATGAATGATTTCCGGAAGTATACCATGCCTTGAAGAATTAAAAAATAGGAGTAGGGTCAGAAGGCATACCTTCTGAGATAGAACAACAAAATTAGAAACACTAAAATCCTCAGTGCATGCTCGTCCATCTTCAGGGATGTTATCACAAGCATCTCTACTTGATTCTAACTTGTCACCATCATAATCACCTTCATGTGAAAAAAGAACTCTTTTTACATGCTTATTGCATGAGATTGAATTCTGGGTGGTCATAATCTCAAGTTTAACATCAGAACTGGGTGCCAATCTTCTAGGTGTTGACTGAGCAGGTGTCTCTGTCGTTAACATATCTGTGGATGAGGCAATCTTGAGATGAGAGCTTTCATAACTACCACAACTAACAGACTGTGGAGAGCAAATCAGACGTGCTGGTGTATTAACAACACTACATTGGAATCCCATAGAACATGATTCATTCTGCTGTCCTTTTTCCATGTCCTGATCATTTGTGCTATCAGATTTCAAATATGAAGTAGTACATTTTTTCTGCCATTCACTGCCACCTTCACCTCCTTCATTTTCCAAGCAATCAGATGAATGATGTGACTGACCAATTGGACTTGTTACAACGTTATTTTCTGTCTCTGACACAGCATTATTCTTTGAGAAATGCCTTTTTAAAGGATATGGCTGACATTCCTGTAATAGATGTTGATTTTGATCCGAAGTTGATGATGAGAGTATAGAAGGATCTACAGGCAAGTCCTCACAAATCAAGCTATTTCTTTGTTGAAAAGGTTCTGGTAGAGTAGCTTCTGGGATATCAGTATTCTGGACCACAAAAGTAAAGAAAACTTCTGAAAAAGATTTATTAACTTGTTTTGAATTAAAAAAAAAAAATTACCAGATCGAAACCACACTCAAAACTCACAGTATAGAGAAAGGTAATCTACATACAAACAGAGTTATTACAAAAGGATCAGAACTCTCTAGGTTTACATTTAAAAGTTACACCCCGACTTGGTAATTGTAGGAAAGAAATTCTCTTTTCCTTTCACAAAAAAGTCAAGATACTCCTCTGGGCCACAATATAACTGGTTTAACCACCTCACATGGACCAAAAAATATTAGTTAAATGGCAGTTATAATATTAAATATGTAAAGAATAGATATCCAAATATGCCATTGACAAAAGTCAATGCTAGATTAATTATTATGACTAATTACTTATAAAGTTTAATTGTATAGAAGGGGAAAATAGGGAGACAAATATTAAATGCTCTAAATATTATCAAACTGGATTTATATTTTGGACCAAGCCAAACTAAGGAAAAAGGAATTATATTGTGGATCAGAGAAGTACATAATATCTATTACGCTCCTATTATCGTCACTCCACAGTAATTATTTATTTTTATTACCTTTTTGATCTAAGGACATAAGGGACACTTCTCATTCCATGCTATTTTGTTTACCAATCCAGCCACATGACCACGAGAATTTAAATTGATATTTACATAAAAGCAAATCAGATAAGTTTGACCTATAGGACGATCCCAAAATATTGCTATGGTTGTCATAACAGCTTTAGACAGAACAAATACAATAAGCCATAACAACACAATATTGGAATGATACCTCTGGATGCGTATTGAAGAACTCAAGCAGCCTAAAACCAAAAAGTTGCCGGAGAGCCACATAAGTAGTTTCTTTAGATTGTCCTAGCACAACCTCATGTACCAAGGTGATCTTCAAATCAGGCTTCATACACAAGTTTCTATTATCATGTACTAATACCTTCTCTATGCATATGGCTTCAGGAAGTATATACTTTATCTGCCCAAGATCCCTGTACAAGAATTTTCTGCGAAGAGAAAATAGCAGCAGCACAACATGCCAACCAAGAATAGTGAGAAATGAGAACTGAATTTGAAAGAGAAATTCAGGAAAGGATAAAAACCCAAGCCCTTCAATGGGATCCATTAGTTATCTCAGGGACATCGGAAAATAAAACAATGCAGAAGATAAATATAACTAAAACAGCAGCAAAAGTTTCAATTACCTTTTAGCAAGAACTTCAACCTGGGAACAGATGTTTTGAAACGTGGTAGATTTTTTGCACAGACGAAGCAACCTCAGTGAACAACTCATAGAGTCAAACAAATCTTCTAAAGCCTTGTATCTGAAATCTCAGAAATTTAAAAAACAAAAGAAAATCTCAAAATACAGTTCAATCACAGATGAGGAAAAAAAGAGCAAACAAATAATTACTTCCTACAGGAAAATTTTTCAAGGGACGCAATTCACAAGCAATTAGGCACTCACGTTTCTGGAAGCTGTGTGGATCCTTCCTTGAGTTTGGCGGGTAAGGGCTCACTAGTCTTCTCTGGAGTCTGACAAGCGATAGATTTATCAGCTCCATGAAGGATCTTCGCACACTTAAAATTCAAAACGTTTTGTTCCCCTTCAGCCAGTGTTTTCTGATCCATCCTCCAACAGCAACACAGTACAGGAAGAACTGGAGGACATGAAAGAATTGAAGAATATCATCATGCATTGCGAAAATTCCACATCGTTTACGAAAACACTGCAGTTCTATAACCCTTCGCTAGAAGGAAAAGGAGAAGCATTACCTGAATTTGCACTTGCAGAACTGGACACAAAGCTCGACTAGCTAGGTTTTGGAGTTGATGGAGAAGCGGAATGGGAGGGAAAATAATCAATGATCCAAGTGTTCATATATTTCCGGTAGAGACAACAACGCCGTCGTTTACCTTTCAGGGCATATGACCGTTGCCGGGTGGGCACCCTCCTCGAGGGTGATGATTTTTAGGCCTCTTGTTAACCAGAAGCTGAGAATTTATCGAGATCCACTACATATGGGCCTTGGCCCAGCCCATTGGAGGTGTCAAGGAAAATGACAGTCCAATTCGCTCCCTATTAAAATTACTGAGATTTGTATCAGAAACTAAGCCATTCACATGCAGATTCTCAAGATGTTTATTTCTTTTGGATTGTTTGAATTTAATTTAAATTATTTAATTTTTATTATATTTTATTATAATTATTTAAATGTAATTCAAGGAAAATGGGAGCAATTTAAATTGTGAAAATGGGAATGTTCTATATTATATGCAAGCACCGTGTCGTTAGATGAAACAATAGCGTACTCCTTGTTCAAGGGCTAGAATCTAGTAATCAATAGTATAACTATAGATTCTAGTTCCTTAAACAATATGTTAATTGATTCGATGTTTAGAATTTAGGTTTAGACTAAACTTAATTTAGAAAGTTTATTTTTTTTATCATCAATACTTCAAAGAAAACAGTCTATATAATAATGATGGAGGATACTTTATGCCACATGGAATTTGTTTTTTTTTTCCAGGTAAAAGAGTACATCCACTATTTTGACTTATATGATATTTTAGTTTCGCATACTAATTTTATAAAACATATTTTTAATAAAAATATTTTTTGTTAATAAAAATATTTACGTTAAAATTAGAAGACTAAAAAAGGTAGTTTATTTTCATTAAAAAATATAATTTATAAAAATTAAGAAGTCAAAGTAAAATTTGATATAAATTAAAGAAACAAAAATACATGTCCAGCTTCTTATTTTATTTTATAAATAAAGGTGCAAAAGGAAGATGTGATAACATGCATATCCTTGTAAATTAGATAATGCTACCTCCTGTCCCAAATACAAAAATTAGTGAAAGGATTTGTTTTGATTTTAAATATAAGATTTTAATTTGTTTTATCTCTTAAATTTATAACTTTTTATTGAACTCTCCTTATTAATTACATATGTTAAAGAAAAGTAGTATCAAATACAAATTATTAAAAAGAGTACTCTAATTAGAAAAATTAACATGTATTTATTATAAATAAATAATTTCTTTAAGATTTATAAGTTAATTATCCAGCTTCTATATTTAATTGAGAGATAGTAATTTTTTTGCAAGCAAGGAATAGAAATTTCCACATGCATCCATTATAACGATCATCGGTTAAATTACTCATTTTTTTAAGTAAATATAGTTTCATTTTTTATATATGTGAAAGTAGACAATATTGGAACCAAATGTTTTTTCCCCTTACCAATTAAAACCAAATCTTAATATAATAAAGAAGAAAGCCCTCCAAACCCCAATTGGCAAGAGGATATTGTTACGACATTGATGATGCCATTAATTGGTTGAGTACCGAAGGGCCATTTTGCAAGCCGAGGCATACATGAAGTGGGAAAGTAGTTATTTTTTGTCCAAAATAAAATATTTTAATTTATTTTATTATTCATAAAATAATATATTATTTAATAATATTATACAGAATTAGTTTAGAAAGATTAGATCACACATATTATAATTAAATAATTTATTTTTTTTTAATTTTTTTATCAGTAATTTAATCAAATTAGATAAATAACTCTTAATACTGGATGGGCAATCATTCTTTTTGGCCAAAAAGATTACTTAGTCTATGTTAAAATGTCTATGCATGACCAGTGATGATTATATTAATTGATGATACCTTTTATATAAAAGTTTCCACTCGAAAGTTGAAGTCTTCTGCATTAAGAAAAGCAAATCTCCTTGGAGCTTTTTCCCCCAAATGGAACTTTATTTAGGACCCAATTGAGACTTAACCTAATTTAAATCCAAATTATCAATGGCTAGTTCCATATGTCATGGATATTATTCCTAATTTCCTAATTGAGTTTAAAAAAGGGCATGCATTACGCCAAGGATTGTCGGTTAGTAATGGAATGAAGTATATGAAAACTTGATATATGAATATCTTTTTAAAAAATAATTAGTTGTTATATCAAAAAAAAAATACTTTTGTCATATTTATTTTCTGGAAAAAAAATTGCATGAATAACTAGCATGCCTGTACACATGACAAGAGGAAAAAACTAACACGTAATTTCTTGTTCTTGCATTATTGACGATCATTGTTAGTTATATAACTAGCGCGAGCTTCATATATGGCATAAAGTTTTAAAAATAAATTTTATATTACATAAAAATATATGGATTCCTACTACTATTATTATTGCTTTAATAAAATCAGAATTAACCTGTTATTTTCTTTTAAATTATCATTAGATTATTATATAAATGTAACATCTATTAACAATGTACAAATATTGTTCTTTTACATGCTTTTTAAAAACTTTTTTTGACTCCCGCGCGGGTATAATATCAATGGCCTCAGAGAAGAAAAAAAATCTCTAGGCTAATGTAGTCTGGTTCTTTTGAAAATTTGAATATCTCCCATGGAACATAGAAGACAATTGAAATTAACAATCATTTTGTATTTTTACCAAGGAAAAAAATTCATTTTGTATGGAATGTTATTATTTTATATATAACGAGAGAGGGCGTGCAGGGGGAGAGTGATTAAGTAGTTTATTAAAGAATTTTAATCTTACATGCCACGAAACATATTTGAGAGTGATTAAATAGTCTAATCTAATTTGCAAATCAAATCATGTGCTGTTTGCTTGGTTCAGCTTGTTTTTCAATATACTCCTCCGGTCCTTATTATAAGACCCAATTTGACTTTTTATTTGGTCCTAATTATAAGACCCAATCCATTTTGTCTCTTATATTTATGCATTTTTTTCCAAGATAATCCTTCTAATAATGATAGTTTTAGCCAATATACTTAATTAGCAAGGATATTTTAAGAATGACAACACTTATTTATTATAAATAACCAACTTAACTTACTTCCTTAATTTTCTCAAATAAGTCAATTGGGTCTTATAATTAGGACCGGAGGAGTAGTTAAACATATAGAGAAAAACTGGAGTCAAACTCTTTATATCTATTATTTTCTTTTATTAATAAGGATTGATCTTATAAAAATTTGGGTTAAATAAAAATTTGGGTCTCTCCAATTTGTTCTCATTTTAATTTTGATCTTTTAAATTTTAAATTATAAGTTTTGGTCTCTTAGGTTTCTTTTTATTTAAAACATTGATCCTTATAATTCAATAAAAACTTGAACTATTTGGTCTCTTAAGAAACCAAAACTTATTGTTTGAAACTTGAAAGACCAAAGCCAAAATGAGAGTAAACCCCAGGGACCCAAAATTATATAACTTATATAATAATTTAACTTCATGATTATAGCAAACTTTTTAAAAATTTTAGTCTCTTAATTATGTTGAAAATTGTAAATTATTTTTTAATTTTTTAATAAAAATACAATATATAAATAATAAAGAGCAGAATTTATGGTACTGCATCAGAGAATGACTAGAAATGGAAAATAAAAAAAATTCCTTATTAAATCACTATTAGAAGAACAAATATCATAATTTAGAACGAAGTTGAACATCATCAAAATATCCTGTGCAATAATGGAAGAAGATTCTACATAGAAAAAATGCAAATTGATCAACTTTGTCTTCACGCAAATGACAAGAAGAGGTTCCTGTGGCTTAAAATTACTATGTGACAAAATTCAATAAATCATCGTATGAAAACAAAGAGCATAGAAGAAGTCATGAACTGCCTTAAAGTGCAAGCAAGAAAATTTATGAACTAGAGAACCTCTCAAACATATGATGCCATAACAGAAAACCTTTATAGTCCTCTTCTACTCTTTCGATAAAATAATGGAACAACCTTTGCTGAGAATTGATGTCAAAATGATCCACAAAGCGTTGTTGAACAGGTCTATTATAAAGACAATAAAAGGCTAACCTTATGAATTGTAGGTTTTGTAAAATTTCTTTAATTACGGCTTTCAGTCGCTAAGACTTACCTTCATGCAGTACAGAATTCCTTTTACTGTAGAGAGTATTGATGAGAATTATAATTCTTTAAATTAGATCATGTCTACCATCTTTATCCAGCTGAAAAAATGTATCTCTTGCCCATTGAATGAAACTATTGAAATTATGCAGTTGAAATCTCATAGAAAAACAACCAAACCACATTGACTTAGCAAAAAAGCAAGTTATGAGCAAGTACTCTAAAGTTTCACTCTCAGAACAGCCAAAGACTCAAGTCCCGTTAAATTAATATGATTTTTAATTTAATATTTTGTAAAAAAATAATGTATAATTATTCCATATCATTGTTTAAAAAATTGTTAATTCGGATTTTTACTAGTGTATTTCAAATGAATATATTTTGAATAAAGGTAATTATATTTTATTTAATAACAAAATCAATCTTTTAAAATTTATTAATTATTTTGGTATTAGCTTAAACCCCACACGATACTTGGCCTTCCTAACCAAAATGTTCGTGATGCTCAACCTAACTCCTATATAAACACTCCAAATTAGTAATTCCTTATCTTCTTTCATATTCATCACACCCATTAATCTCAAGCAAGCAGTTAAGTAAAAATCAACTTAACACAACTTATTTGCAAACATATGGGAGAGCATGCATATATTGAAAAAACTACTCCCTCCCATTATTAATATAAAAATTCTTAGCTAATTTGTATATGTTAAAGACAATTAAATAAATTATTTAATTATGATAAATATGATATCATTTGTCCGAAATATTTTTGTATAATATTAGACTATATTTCAGTTCATAAATTTGGTAAACTAATTGAAGAAAAAATGATAAATATAAAAAATAAAATAGATTAAAAAATTTTAAATCTCATATTTAGAATCACATTCAATGTTATAATAATAAAAAAAAACATTGGATCATTATCTAGTGCCATTATTATATCATTCTTGTTACGGTACATATGTCAATTTTATGAAGTACTTGGTTTCCGGGCCCAAAAAAAAAGAAAGAAAACAGCTAGGTTAATGCCATCAAAAAGTTAGTACTAGGATATCAAACACTTAATCTAGACATTTTATAAAAAATAAATTTGTAACAAATCTAAAAAATTTAACTAGTTTTTTTAATCGTTTTTGAGCCTTCACAATTCTTTTTTTTTTACGAGGAATTACAATCAAATCTCAGAAAAAAGAAATAATTACTAAAAGGTTCTAATAACAACCTCAACAATCTATAATGACAAGTCCTGTAATGAGAATAATAATCTCTGATACTTGTTTTTTAATTATTTTTTTATTTAGAATCTCATTGTAATTTTTTTTTTAATCTGGTACAGGAACATGAACCCCGTTTTGGTCCCTGAGCGGGAGATGCCAAGTTGGTGAGATCATAATAGGAAGTGTTGTTGCGGCAGCCACTAACTAATTCTGACCTCACCTCATTAATCGCAACGCAACACAGACTACTCAGTGCATTGTATCTCTTCTTACTTCTGCAATCTCCTTTCTATAATTTCCATCCCCTCTAGGCAACACGCACAACTAAAAAGAATCATTAATAATTAATAATTTAATAATTTAATAACGAACGAACCCCTCTGTGGGTCCCGCCAATGTGATGAGCTCTACGTGGCACCCTCGCTCGCCACTCGTCCCTGATCTCTGTGGCCCCCACCTTCCAACTGCACATCGCGTCACGCCTTCCACGCGTCCACCGCCCACTGGCCTCCCCTTTTATTGGGAGCGCTCACGCATCCGTCGTTTTGCGGCAAAGAAACGGAAGGCCCTTCCTCTGAGGGCCAACATCATGTGATTTTCAACCACCGCCACGTCGACCTCCCAGCGCCCCCCGGGGGCCCTCCGCCCTCCTTTATTTCTTCGTATTATAATACCAACTTCACTTTTAATTATAAGAGCCAGTTAACTAATTTGAAGAGATTAATGAATAAATTGAGTTAGTTATTTGTCCTAAATAGGTGTTGTCTTTCCTAAAATATCCTTACTAATCAAGTGTATTGACTAGAATTACTATTATTAGAAGGGCTACTTTGGAAAAAAAATGTATAAACATGAGAGACAAAGTGGATTGGAGTCTTATATTTAAGATCAAAATAAAAATCAAACAGGCTTTTATATTAAGGACCGGAGGTAGTATTTTTCGTTTTAATAAGTTAAGAGTAATTATTCTTAGCTATTACTTCTGGCCAAAAAAAAAGTATTCTTAACCATTAAGTACTACAAAGATGGAACACAATAAAAATTATATATGTCAGAATAACATGTATAGTAAACACTGGTGTTCATATCAAAAATACAATTTTTTGTTAAATTTAACTATAACTTGAGGTTTTATGGGAATTGTATGGGTCTTTTGTTTTATTATCGTTGTTTATAATTTTAAATTTTCTTAATTATAAGTTTAAAATTCGGTGATTGTTTAGAGTAAAAATGATTACAAGGAATTTATATTACGTTAACGTTCTTTTACCAATAATAATATAAATTATAAAATATATAACATATATTATTTTTCTCTTCTATAAAAAAATGAATTAACGGAATGCATTTTTTCATTAAAAGGTGTTAGATGAAGAAAATATTTTTAGAATAACAAATAGGAAAAATTTCAAAAAATGACAATGGAATTTTAAAATTTTAAATCAATATTAGTTACTATACTTAGAAAGAAAATCACTACACTCGAAAAGCAAATGACAACGTTTTTTTAGTAATTCTTGATTTAAAATTTTAAATTTTAATAGTCATTTTTTTGTGATTTTTCCTAACAAATATTGCAATTTTATTTGATGGTTTGTCAAGCAAACAATATAAATAATGGTTAGTGCTGGTTATTTCAACAACTAGTTCTGCTTCTTCTTTTTTTCAGCCAACTTTAAAAAATAATTTCAGTGCTCGCAGGAGGGAAAAAAAATATATATATATATAGTTAAATCTAATGATTATCACTCCAAAATGACAAGCATTTGAAGCTAAAAGTCCCTTATTTCAGCCCACCACAGCCGTACCATCATTATCATTATTAGATTCCAGTTTTGGATGGGCTAGGCACATGGAAGGATAGGATAGGCATGCAAGGATATTTTGTGCTTATAAAACAGCCAAAAAAAGACAAAATTAAATAATTTTGAACGAAACTGATGGGAAGAAAAAGTATAAATAAAAAAAGAAAAAAGCAAAATTAGGTGGTGATGAGATGTCGGGCGTCACCGTCCTCCCGGGAGGGCGAGCAGGCGTTTCAGCGAGGACACGTGGCGAGGGCACGTGGACGTAGAAGGATCCTTGGACGGTGGGATTTGTCAATCTGGTCCCTGCTCGAGCCAGCAACGCCCCCGGACGCTGTAGCCTGTAAGCTGTCTCCGTTGCAAATCATGTTACCTGTTTCGTTGTGTTACTGTTCCATCGTAATCAACCCCAAATCATCCCCTCCGCATAATCAATACCCACCAAAACTCAATTTTAAAATATTTTTTATTCTTTTTTTGTAGTAATAATAATAATAGATCGAAAAAGTAACGACTTGGCGCTTATTGTTATATTGCCGGCATATCCCCGCCCGATACTGTCTCTGTGGCCACCAAACAGTAATATCTGATTCCCGCTCACCGAATATTTTCTCCTCACTTGGATTCAACCACAAGCTAATTAATCATATATATATATATGTATATAATATTATTGTTATTGAATTTGGTTTTGATCCTTATACTTGTAATTTCAAATTATTAGTTTTGGTCCTTATAATTTTATAAAGATTTGGTTTGAGTTTAGAATATAGGGACCAAAATCAACTATTTAAAACTATAAAGAATAAAACCAAAATTTAATTAAAATATGAGGACTCACAATGACATCAATTAATATATATATGTGAGCGCTCTCTCAAATTCAATGTATTTTTAATATAATTTGAGAGATTTTAATAGATACATATAAGTTTTACTGATTATATCAATTCTTTTCACGCTTATTTCCTAATCAAATCAACTTTGTGTATGACTAACAAATTGTTAGTTGAAATGGTAAGCATTTTTTTTCTTGTAAAGAGGTGAACACAAGTTCACACTATCATTCCAATAGAGACTAATCCCACCTCTCAAGTTCAAAATGATTTGGAGGTATTGATCTGATCTACGTTAAAAAAAAAAATCATTTGTGTATCCTTCCGCAGACATGAAATGAATTCTTTTTTTATTTGGTAATGAAGAAAATTATTTCAAAATAAAACTTGTTACAAAATTGATCGTAGCTAGGATTTCATTACTATCACACACATATACTACTTCCGGTTTTTAATATAGGGCTTTGTTTAACTTTTATTTTAGTCCAAAATATAATACCCCAATCCACTTTGTCTCTCGTATTTATGTTTTTTTTTTTAAGGTAGTTCTTCTAACAATAATAGTTCTAACCAATACAATTGCTTAGCAAGGATATCTTAGGAAAAACAACACTTATTTATTACAAATAACTAACTTAACTTCTTTCCTTAATTTCCTCATATTAGTCAACTGGCTCTTATAATTAGGACCGGAGATAGTATTACTTAGTTTGAAAGGATTTACTACTTACCATTCATGCCCTAAGATAGATGGATTAGAGCTTGTTTGTTTAAGTTAGAAAACAAGGTGGTTTTAATTAAGCTAAACATACTGGATTTGTTTGTTCCTAAGATGATCGTTTAAGCTTTTCTAAATAATCAACTTAAAAGAATCTTTTCAGTTTATAAATTTTTAACAATAATTACTTTTCAAAAAGGTGATCATTTATATGTCCTTTATCGTTTGAAGATTTAAGCTGATGAACTTTTAAATAATTTGAAAATCACTTTTGCTGAGATTCAAAACAAACATGCCCTAATCTTTACAGCTAGCAAAGAATGGTTTTAGTGTCTAAAATAATATTCCTTCCCGTCCTCATTACAGTGACCAAGCTATAAAACGACAACTCTATATATAAATTGACAAAATGCGTTAAAATTAGTTAATATTTTTAAAATTTCAAAATTTCTGTAAATAAAATCTTATCAATTAAAGAACGTTGCTTAGTTAATTAGAAAATGCCAAAGCAAAATGAGTTTAGTCAAAAAAAATTTATATTTCAGACAACGAATCTTGAATAATAAAGACCACACACAAATAAAAACAAGATGTTTTAATTCAACGGAAACTTTACGTTCACCCGCTCATGAGCTTGACCCCCCGTCAAAATGTTTATCATGAGACAAATATTATACACAGCGTATTATATATTATTTTGGTTATATTAGATATATATATATATATATATAAAATGTGTGGTTAATAAAGTTGACAGGATATTTTGAGAGAAAGGCAGAGAGAAGAACATGTGGTGTGTGGGAGGAAGAAGGGCCGTGTGTGATAATATAGCTAGGAAAAGTAAGCATCAAGCACTTTGGAATGCCAACGACAGCTCCATATATATATATATATATATACACACACACACACACAACACACACACACACACACACACATATACAGAGAGAGAGAGAGAGAGGAGAGAAGTATGTATCTCATCATCTCATGTGTAACTTGCTAGGGTTTTGACATTCTTTCATGTCCCTTTCATCCTTCGACTATGACCCTTCCTTCATTTGTCTCCCTCATCCTAAAGTGCTCCTTTATAATCATTTTCCTCTAATATACATTCATACACATGTATACATACAAATACAAATACATATATACGTGTACATACATACATACATATATATAGACTTTTCTCGGCCTTCATTGCCAAATCACTCTCTCTTTCCTTTTCTCAACATACATACGAGTTTTTCTTGAGCACTCTGATTAATTAATTATTAATTTAACCTTTTTTATACGTGCCCACTATATATATATATATATATATATATATATATATATTGCATATGCATGATCTCCCATCCAAACATTGTAGTATTATCAACACACAAGAATTCTCTCTACAGCACTATATGCAGATTTATCAAAAGTAAGAATTAGGGAAAATAACAAAAAAAGACTACCAAAATAGAAAAATTGTACACAGGGATCGATTTACAAAAATTGTTGTCAAAACTTATACTACTGTTGTCATGAGTCTTTATTTACAATTATTCTATTTTGGCGGTTTTTTTTGCCATTTTTCCTAAGAATTATAAGAAACTAAGTATTTACTGCAATTTAATTGACCAGCAAATTGTATCTATGTATGTATATCGCTTTGGATTTGCATTTAAAAAATAGGAAGTTCTTTTTCGCTTTTTAAGAAAAGTTATAGCTTCTACCTTAAAAGCAACATACAGATGGTCATTTTCTAATATATACATATGTGTATGTCTGTGTGAACACATTAAACTTTATTAGGCTTCCTGTATCTTTTTTAATAAATTCTTTTACTTCTTCACATGTTTTATAAAAGATTTGTTATTAAAAAAATTAGTGCAATTGAAAATAAATTTTAAAGCATTATCTCTTCTGCGTTGCATGGGAAAAAATATACCTAAATAAAGTCAGCAACTTCAAATTATGTAATGTCTTTGTGAAAAATTCCTTACTCCTATTTTCCCCCGTGTAAATTTTTCTCAATATTGTAATCACTAGAAAAGTTTTAGATTATTTTTTATTTCAACAAATAATTCATGTTTTTACTAAAAATCTATATATTTTATTTTTGATAATTATATTCATATATAAATTTATATTTATATTACAAACTCAAAAAGTCCATTTTTTATTTTTAACCTAAACATTATTTAATTGATTAACATGATTATATAAGGCGTGCAGGAAAAAAAAATTTTATATAAAATATCCACTTTTTAGACCGATTGATGAAACACTCCGTTTTTTTTTTTAAAAAAAAAGAGAGTAGTTTTTAAGACTGATTGTACAACCGGCTTTAAAAAATTATGTTACTTTTTAAACCAGCCTTATGTAAATCGATTTTAAGTTTGATCTAAAAGATTTTTTTTTTTTTTTTGCTATCAACAATTTTTGCTGTCAATGAAATTCAAACATAAGTACATGCTGCATACAAATATTATCAAACCAAATAATCACTTCACGCAAATGAATGCAAATTACACATAAGCCATATGATTAATTATATAATTATAACTACAATAAAAATGTTTTCTAACAATATTAGAATTAGGATTATAGTATGGCCGTGCATTAAAAGCATTGAAAATTCTGATGCCATGGAAGCCCCGAAATGCATAATTATAGTGGGAACAACAATTTATTGGAGCCCTATCAATCTATCATCGCAACAAGAAAATTTATTGCGGCCTATTTATTTGATGAACACATTCTGTTATAAATATTTTGCCTCGTAACTGTCTATGCCCACTGTCGGGCTTTCTGTGTGGTTGTATTTTTTTAATGTGCAGAGGAGGAAGAATCACGACCATTGACACATTGAAATTTGAAAATTTAAACCAAGAAAATTAAATAGGAGTATTTTATTTGTGTAAACTCATTTTTTTTATATCATCACTTTGAATTCAAAACTAATTTTTATTAGGTTAAGAGTGTTAAGATTAAAGGTAAAATCCTTCTAATAATTATGCTTTTTGAAATTCAAATTTGTATTTTCCTACTTATATGGATAAGACTGTTTACCATTTCAACCAAACAGTTTGTTGGTTACTTTAAACTAAAGAATTATTAGCGCATTTAAAATTTATTATGAAATATTATAGAATAAAAAATTTAACTCAATGTTTATATGACATGCATTTTGTCCTCATCAGATTCTTCAAATAATTTTATAATTTATCATTTTAAGTTATTATTTTTTGTCTATAAAAAAACTGTGAAACCATTTAATTGATAAAAAGTAACGGAGGTTAGAGGCTTAAGCTGGCAACGACAGGTGTCCTATTTCCCCATCCCAATCAATGGTCTGCTATCAATCCGTCAATTCAGGACCTAAATTTTTTTTAATACTCCTCGGGTCCTAAATGTAAGACCTTTATACTAGTGTGTATAAGGGTCTTACATTTAGGACCGGAGGAGTATATATATGTATGTATGTATACGGAACATATAATTTAAAAATTTTGCAAAATTATATATACATAAACTGGTTGCGGGGGTGTTTGGAAATATATAAAAATATTTTTAAAAAGTATTTTTTTCTAAAATAAAATAAATTTTTCTGTATATTTACTTTGCATATGATAAAAATATTTTTAAGACGATGGTTTGGTTTCTATCCAAATTTTTTTTTTTACTCACAGTCAAATTTTGCTAAATGTCTGAAAATTTTTGTACTTTATGCGATAGTGATGATTTTTTTTTTTTTGAGCTGAGATAGTGATGATTTAATCCCGCAATCTTGAATCATTCAAGATTAATATATCTTTTAAGGATAAAATATCGAAAGAGTCGGCACCCTTAATCCTATTACATCCAATAGGACATTTACTGACATATTAAATCAAAACACTGAATTATTTAAATTGATTAATTACCATTAGTCTCGTACCTTATTTTGCTACAAGCCTGGCTATAACACAATACCGTCATGTAAGGGTTAAAAAGTGTGGTAATTATAAGACAAAAATAGGGCAGAACATTTGGATATATTAGGAAAAATAGGAAAAAAAAAGGTTAAAATTGCTTTCATATTACTGCTTCATTTATTTAATATAAAATATACTTAATTAGTTTTAGTAAATTAAGAAAACTAATTAAATTAATTATTTGTTAAAAATATATGTTATTTTTTTAAAATACTCCCTTAAATTATTTGCATTAAAATTATCTTTTGTTGTAAACTCCTTGATATGTACAATTGCAATAAATAAAAATTGTTTGAAAAAAGGTTGAGGTCTTATATTTATAATTAAAATTCAACTTTTAACTAATTTTATACTAAATATTGGAAGTAATATTCCATGTCGAGAAATAGAGATATAAAACATATGCGATCTTTTTTAGCAAAAAATATAGCATATGTATAAAACATATGCTATCGGCAACATGCATCTTCTAATGTAAGTAACTAAAAAATCATTTCATTTATACAAACTTCTTTTTCAAATATATAATTTTATTTTTTAAAAATATAAGATCTAAACTTTTAAATAGTTAAAAGGATTGAGTTGTAATAAGTAAGAATTCAAAAACTGAGTTACAACCGCATTAAAATTATAGGACTGTGTTGTATTGAGTTAGACTTCAAGTCTTAAATAACAAGTCAGTCAAAATCATTATAAGGACTAAAAGATTAAATTTTTAAATTAATAATTAGCCAATACTATCATCTTCTTTTCAAATATACATAGTTCTTTTTGGGGGAAAAAACATAGTTGCTCATAATCAACAATAAGTTATCCTAATTTTAAGTCTGATCAATCTGACGTCAATATGTTTGCATGTATGTGTTTAAATTGTATAAAATAAAATATAAAAAAGTTACACATTGCTTCGCTAGTGGTAGCTAGCTGCAAGGATTATATGCATGCATCGTAGGATTGCCAAGGAAGGAAAAGCTATAACATATATAGCTATAAGCAAGAGGTCAATTTCATCAAGGCACGCTATAGAACGACACATATGCATATTTATACTGTTCATATAAATAATGTACAGGATTAATATAATATACACACACATCATTTTACTAGTGGGTCTAATCATAATGCCTCGGAATGAACTATCTATATCTTATCACAAGTTCAAAAGCTTCAAACTCAAATTTATATCTTTCTTCTAATTCCTACCTCCTAACCAATTTTATTGCAACACGTCACCAACATAATGCAGTTATATATCCTCTTCAAGAATCAATGTATTTATTTACTTTTGTTTTTGTTATCATACTCACACATTTTTAGGAATTACATTATATATATCCCAATTAATTAATTGCAATTGAGTTGAGTCGAATTCTATATATATGTGTGTGTGTGTGTGTGTCTAGGTGACTCCATAATGCTTTCTGTAATAATTTTCTCTATAATAATATTCCAACTCGAATAAATCTTACTTGAAATAAAAAAGGGGGCGGAATTACTTCAATTATTAATCTATTGTTATTGATAGCTAATAATGATTTGGGTTTAATTACTTACTTATTGCTACATCATTGCTATCTCATTCTTTATGAACCATGGATTATTATGCCTGTCTAATTAGTAGATTTTTTGGAATATGACCTTAACACGTGTTAGCATGAAACTCATAATAATGTTCCAAATTCGAACCTTTTTTTCGTGTTTCTTTATATCTTAAAATACGTATATATGATACTATTATGTATAATTATAGCAACTATAGAATGTTATGATTATCAATCAAATGCATTACTAATAAATGGCAATTACAAAAACTATAAATTTTAGTAATAAACAATATTTGTTGCACTCCACTTGTGATAAAACATTTCAATTTTATGAACAACGATTAAATTAATAACATTTTGAATATTAAAAAATCAGTGAAGCAATTTATATGACTTCCAAATCTCTCTTTTTATATGCATATCAATGACTACTTGCTTTATTAGCAGAAATTGATGTTTATATCTTATAAATTTGAAATGTGTAAAAAAATCTTATAAATTTGATAAATAAATAAAAACAGGTCTATCCAATGATTGAGAACTCAAATATTTTAATTTGATAGGTTCAAAAATTCAAAAATATATAGAGCAAAAGCATGCAATCATTTTTATGATTATCCCTCATCCAGGAAACTCAGCTTGTTTTTTGGGGGACAAGACAAAAAGGAAAAAAAAGAGTTTTGCATATGATTTCACAAATTCCTGACATCTCAACAATCATATGAATAAGTTCAATGAATGTGTCACTCTTACGCAAATCTTCATCATGAATCTCATGTTCTAATTAATTTTCTCCACCAGCAAAATATTCACACACGACATTTCAAATCCCAGCCACACTACAAGTTCGTATAATCTTCTGTGGATCAGCCCATGGATTCATGAACAACTACTTTGGCTTCAACTCATAGAATTAGAATTTCTGCAGATTTAATATTACTATTTAATAGTACCAACTTGCAATAAATTTTTTGCGCGCTTGTTATTTATTTTTCAAAGCGGGCTAGAAGGCAATGTGATCATAAAGCACTCACGGGCATGACGAAATAATATTATTGGCAAAAGAGAAGAACCTGCGGAAAAACATAAAGAAAATCAATAATATTTAATTGGGATTTTTGAGAAAAATAATATAAAAATGAGGGAGATAGGAGTTGAATTGGGCGCCATTTAAACGCAATTATCATTATCATATTGATATAAAGCGACCCAAGGCTAAGACCATTTCTAGCAGATGTGTTGGAGGTGAGTGTCTATAAGGACAGAGCATTATCATAACGTTCTCTGATAATTAAATATAATTCCATTTTTGTTTCTACGGAAGACTCTTGTGCCTCTATCTTTCTCTCTCTTTGTTCGTCTCTGTGAAGAAGTGCATTAGAATCACATTTTTGAATTTTGCTTTTTCAATCTTGAGCTGCTGGGCGACTGTGTTTGTGGGTTGGTCTCAAATTCTCAGCTTTCTTGGGTTTCTCTGATTTTGAATCGAATTAGGTTGGAGTTTTGTGCTTCCAATTGACTTACTCTACCTTGCTGAATTCTTACCACTGCGTTGTTGATGGTAAGACTCATAAATATGAATTTCTTCGCATGGGCTTTTTGCCGGCCTTTTCTGTTTGGGAGTGAGAAATTAGAGGCTCAGAAGAGAAAGGGGAGAGAATGATTGAAGTGTAGAAAGTTCTTTGGAAGGCATGTTTTTTGAGGGCGCTTTTCTGGATTACGCTGGAAAATTAGCTTAACCCTGTTCAAGCTATGTAATAGTACGAATTCTGGGGAAAAAGGATTTTATTTTCTTTTCTATAAGTGGCTTTTAATCCCAGTTCTGAAAATTCAAAGTATTGTACTTTTTATCACTTAAATGGAGTATTTTCCTCTTTTCTTAGAGTTGGTTTGCTGGTCCATCCTTGTTTCCAATTTATCGTGCTTCTATTGGTTGGATTGATTTAAAACCTCCAACCTACGGATCGCTTCATCTATGAGTGCGAGAAAAATATAAAAGAATGCAAATATTCCTTCGCGTTTCTGCAATTGTTGCTTGTTTATATTTATTTAGCGATCCTTTACTCACAATTTTTGGTCTTTGCTGGGTCTTCTTTCTTGAAATTTATGATCTAAAAAGTTTAACTTGAAGCCACTTTACCTTGAGGAAGTTCTCATTCTGGGTTTCGTTGAGATCATGTTTCTCGCCATTGATACCGGGTTTTTGTTTCCGAGTGTAATGGGGTGCACGGGGAATTCTTTCCCGAGCCTTTTGATTTTCTTAGCTTGATGGGAACTTTTGATACCTTTTCTCTTGTAATCACAATAAAACTCTGACACAGACAACACCTGTCATGTCTCATGCTTTCCTTGTGATATAGTTGCTTTTAGATGTATTTCTTTCTCAAGCTCAAGTCTCTACTTGTGAATTTTTTGCGCAGAGCTTACTAGAACTTTGACCCGACCAGTCAGCCATAAGGGCGAGGGACAAGGTTAGTTTGATTAATCTTTGGTGCTTATCTTCAATCAAGGGTTAGCTTTATGAAACTTTCCACTTAAAGAAAAGTGGACAAAGAAGAGAGAATTATTAATGCGAATTGCTGATTAAAATATGTGTATATTTTAAAATAGTATGGAGAGTTCTAGCACCAATTATCTGTAATGTTGCTTGTGAGTAACCTACTGCCACATCTTTGCTGGTTGACATTTCGTTTGTCTATGGCTTTCTTACTGTTCATCACTCAGCTTTCTTGCAAGAATTCCCTACACTCTTCGAACTTTAATAAGATAAAGCATCATCTTGGTCACTGGAATATATTCATAAGAGCATTATCCCCTGTACTCTGTTCATACGGTTGTGCTTTCAGATTCTAGAAACTAACCCATAAAAATATTGTATATACTGGAACAGAAGGTTCTTGGAGGTGTTTCACTTTGTTTTAATTGTATCAGCAGGTGCAGTAAGCATTCGGACATGGGTTGCCTTCTGTCAACTCCAAAGGATGCTGGTGGAAATAGAAGAAGGCCGGGGAGTATTGGAGAGGTTTCAGTTTATGTTCCTGGTCTAAGAATTCCTAAACCCGTTGATTTTGCCCAGTCACTTGGTGATTCTTTGTCCAAGAATATAGTTGAGCGTCTATCTGCCCTCAGAACTCGTATAGTTGTAATGGCTGGTCAAGAAGGTCCTACAATTACGCGGACAAAAAGAAAAAGTGCCACCCAACATGGTTAGTTTTAACAAAAGAAATGAAATCATTCCATGGTAAATATGTTGCTCAAATTTATTGATGTATCACAAGATTCTTCCTTCAGGTGGTTCAACGTTGTCTGATCTTCAGCAGGCTCTTGAGGACTACCTGCCTGTTCTTTTGGGATTAGTTAAAGATGGTAAAACCTCAGTTACTCCTTTTGTATTGATGTATGCTCTTTCTAAGACAAGTCCTAATCATTTTTGCTGATGGTCATTGGCAGGAAATCACCTACAATATAAAGTACAATTTGTTTGGATTAATCAGGAGGATGAAGCAGAGGTAATTCTGGACTAATAGATAAATGAACGAAATTTATAGTTTGTTTTTGAGGGTCAAGTTTTTCCCCCTTAAGATTGCTGATCTTTTCTATTATTTTTGAATCCTCCTCCCTCTGTTTGTGTGATTGATAATTTGCAGGAAACAGCCATGTCTAATGCTTGGTATGAAGTGTTGTCGGTTTTGCACTTGATGACAACACTATTGTTATCACAGGCTAATTTATTGCTTCTTCCAAGAACATCTTCTGATGGTTATCAGCCGAAAGTATCGGAAGGTGGGAAATACATCAAAATTTTCAGTGCATGTTAACACATTTTTGTATGTTTTTATAGCTCTCTTTGATACCAAACAACCTGAACACATTTTGTTATCAAGACACCGTGAGTGGAACATGTGCCTGCTTATCCCCATAAATCTCATATGGCTTTCCTTTCAGTTTAAAATTTTATCATCTGATCATGTAAATCTTTTATGAATCTTCAGAGCGTAGGTCACGATTGAATGTCTAAACTAAACCAAATTCTCTCAATTCCATGGCAAAGAAATGAGCAAAGAATGTCTCTTCTTGCATCTTTCATGGTAGCTGAACACATTTGGCGGTCACTGTATTTCTCTCATCATTAGCCACTGCTACCTAGATACCCTGAGTGCGCTGAGCTTTTTACTCCATCTTCTTGACTAGTGATAAGTTTAGGAGGTTGTTTGTACTTCCCTGGTCCAAAAGTAAAGATGCCAGTTGCCCCTTTGTTAAACCTTTGACCTTCATAATGGAATAATCTTTTCTTCCATACAGTCTGGACCCTCTTTTTGACTTTTACTGTCTTGTACTACTATCATGTAGAGTTGAGTTTTTACATTTGTGATATTCAGTATACTTTTTGGTACATGTCAGCACATTCCTCTATCTTTTTATTGCTTTAACAATCCAGAGAAGTTTTGGCACCAAGACCCCTGGTGATAGACACAAAGAAAAATTCTATTAGAAAATGATTCAAGTTCAACAACTCTTCCTAAACTCCTCGGCTCATATTGATAGGGCAAATGGAGATTCAATTACTTCTCTATTTGAACATACTGCTAACGATTAATGTTCTCTTTTGTAATGCATTTTGTCTATTACAAGTAAACATAACACTTGGTTTGAGATTGAAAATTTAACTTTTGGTTCTTGCTGGCAGAAAGTAGACGAGCTTCTGTTGATATCTTCTTAAAGGCAGCTGGATATCTGGATTGTGCTGTCAAACATGTTCTTCCTCAATTGCCTGCAGAGCTCAGGTTGGTACCAATTTATTTGTGCCGAATTGGCTACACAACACTTTGGTAATCTTAACAGCCATCTTTACTATTGTGATTAGTATTAATATTCTGACTTTTGGTTCTGATCTCAGGAGAAACTTACCAGTAGACCTTGCAGAAGGAGTTCTTCGAGCACTTTGTCTCCAAGCATTAGGACAGGTATTAAGAACCAAATTGGAACATGTTTTGCAGACAATTTAGAGCATTAAGAACCAAGCCCTCCTTCCCTCCCTCTCATTAGTAGAATGAAAGTAATGTGAATCTAATATTGTTGTCCTCTTATCACAGTTCATTTTGTTTGATTCGGAAGTCCTGAGGTATTGGATCACAATACTTGTGCGAAAACATTCAACTCAGAAAGCAATTTTTACTTCGTCATGAGAGTCCGATATACTTGTGATTTCTCAATGAAAGTGAAAAGTGAAAAGTGAAAACTATTCTTCAGAGGATTAATTTTGTTACCAGATCTGATAGAGCTTTTAAAAGTAGCTGATATGTTACTTTATCAAGATGATGAATGATATTATATCATATTTATTTTTATTTTTATTTTTGCTATTGTTGATGAACTATTTGGATCAAGGTGCGGTGTCTCCCTTTTAAAAGTCGTGTTTATTCGCACCATGAGATTTTATATATAGGTAACTCACCCATCCGCGGGAAACTTTTCCTTTGTAAATGTTATCAATGTCAAACAGAATACTGAATAATGGGGAATACTGAGTATATAAAATTGCCCCCTCCCTCCTCCTCCCTTCTTTTCCCCAGTCTTAACCCGTAGGTAGGGTAGGACAGTTCAGTCCAGTCCTGATCAGTCCCTATCCTCCGTATATCAATGTTGGGTGTACACTTGTTCATTACTTCTGTAATCTGTTTAGGGTGTTGATATCCAACTTGGAATGGCAATTGATAGTACCAAAGCGACTCTTGCTGTTAAGCGCAGACTTGCATGTGAGATGGTGAAGTATTGGCAGCAGGTACGAATGTCAAGTGCTTATATACAGCATTTACTACATAGTTATGTTCAATCTGAGGCACCTATCAATCATTTGCCCTTTTGGGTTTTGATTTGTATATGGGACTGAAAATTTTCAAACTAATGCTTTAATCTGATCGGTATATCTAGTGTGAACTTTTTTTTTTTTGGGTGAATTAATGTGAACTGTTATTGTAGAGCTTGTTGTGGATCCCTTTGTTTGCTTTCATTTGCTGGATTGGCTGATTTTATTTGCATATAAAATTTCAAATTCTATGATACTCTTCCGATCCCTAATATAAGACCTATTTAACTAATTTGATTAGATTAAGGAAGTTAGTTAATTATAAGAAATATGACATGTTTTTCCTAAAACATCATAATCATCTTTCTTAATATCCTCCCTCCCTCTTCTACTTGAGGGAGTATCTATAGGGGTAATTTAGAAAAAATTGATGAATATGAGAAATAGGTCTTATATTTAGGACCAAAATCAACTTAACAATTAGATCCTATATATAGGACCGGAGGAGTAGTATAAATTTGTTTAAAATTGTATTAATTATTAAACACTTCAAAAGCTGTGAGTTTCATTAAGTCTTCCTGATCACTTTGCCCTGGCTTTGCATTGCATAAGGTTCTTTTACCTGAGTTCTTTTCTGTAGATGCATTTTCTGTTTTCATGAAAGTAATCTCATCCTACTTTTGAGTATTTTGAGTCATTGGGAAAGTGATTGTTTATGTGATAAATACCCAAATTTCTCAAATTGGTGCTTACTATATTTTGGGTTACTGAGTAATTGATGCTTCAGTTATTTAATTTCGCATTTTTCTTTTTTTAGGGGACCTTCCAACTTTTTCCCCTTGATTCTGCTTATTTAACATTCTTCTCTTGATACAAATATTTGTTTATTCTACATTGCTGTATATGTGTTTGTTCTCCAGTACTATAAAATAGATGCATTTAATCAGGATACATTGTCTTGTTTGCTCTATTTATTGTACAGGCTCAAGACAACATCATGAATCTTCCCTTAACTAATGGTTGGGGTGAAAAGCA
The DNA here is from genome assembly GCF_004799145.2 of Neltuma alba. NCBI lineage: Eukaryota > Viridiplantae > Streptophyta > Magnoliopsida > Fabales > Fabaceae > Neltuma > Neltuma alba. The sequence goes on along the minus strand of NW_021634994.1, from coordinate 21,444 downwards.
TCGTATGTTTGTGAAATGGAAGTATGTTGAAGCAAAGGTATACATTTTTTTATTTTACTTTTGGGTTGTTTGCATTTTGCGCTTTTTCTGGGCGAACTGGAGCTATGTTCGGTCAAATGGATTTGATTTTAGGGTTATTTCCTTCTTTCTTTTTAATACTGTCGTACAGTATGGTAATATGTGAGTCTTCAGGGTTCAGTAATAAGAGAAAGAGGGAGAAATTTGCTGGTTGATTGATAATCTAGTGTAAATGATAAAAGTGCTGCTGAAATGACAAACTGGATCGAATAGTTGTCTACATCTCGAACTATAAAGACACGAGGTTTAGGGAAACTAGTATATAAATTTTGAAGACTGAGTTATTGGAACTTAGAAGTGGCCAAAATGATGTTTGATTCATTGTACCTTTGTACATAACAAATGTACTTCTGTCTTGTGGCTGAAATCCGATAAAATGTTTTCTTAAGTTGATGCCAATAAACTGGCAGAATAGGGTGTTGAGTCAAGTCATTAGTCGTTACTGTTTTTGCGAAGCAATATATTACATTCTGGGTCTATATGATAAATAAATAATGAATGTCCAACGGTTATTGGATATGAAATATTTGTAAATAAATTAGTGAATATGTTTTCCAGGTCTATGGTATAATTACATTATATTTTAATCTATCAGAATATTAAAGTCTGATGAAAAAGCAGCACAAATATTTGTTTTCATGGTTTGTATCCTGTCTGTTCTTTTCAGGGCTTCTCTGCCCCCCCGCCAAAAAAAAAAAGAAAGTTGCCATAATTCACATGCTAATTTTTTATCCGTTGAGGGCTAATACAGTTTTTTTTTTTTGGTGCTGATGTCAGCATATTTGCTTTCATTAAGTAGGCAGCAGCTTTCTGCTTTGTTAATGTGTACAACTAAAAGACTAATTGGTTTTTATATCTTGAAGACTCTGACCATAATTTTGGTTCTCTGTTTTTATAAGTGTTCTTTCCTTGTGACAAAACTGAAGATAATTTGGACATAAGGCAAATTATCCACATAATAGCAGTGATGTGTGAAAGACAAAATTGTTGTTCTGATTGTTTATGGGAAAATGCTTATTATTGCCATCAACTTTTGGGCTTTGGCGATTAGGCTTCTCAATTTCCAATTTGGTTACTTAAACTGTTCAACTTTGGAAATCATTTCAATGTCTTCTTTTTGCTGTTTTTTGTTAGTCCAGGTTACCTTCAATGCCCCTGTACCACACTCGAACTTCAATTTTTAAACCACCAATTGGCCAAGAAAATTATGTTTGAACAATCCAGTCACCTGTTAATGTCTTGGTGGAAAAGAAAATTTCATACTTAGAAACCATCATGTCAAAAAATTAGCTATTTTTTGTCCGGATGGACAGATTATCTAGTGATCAAAGCTTTATCTGCCAGACCTCCACGTGCAGAGGGGTGGCATAATTAGCTAATTTTCTAACCGAAAATTAATTGAGAATGAGCATGTAAGATGCACTCAACGTAAATAAATGATGTGAAGTTGTTCATATTTTGTTTTTCTTCACCAGGCAGCAGCATATTATTATCATGGTTTGATCCTTGACGAGGGAAACACGGAGAAGTCTCATGGGATGGCTGTAGCTGCTCTACAAGCAGCAGATGAGTACTTCAAAGAAAGTAAGAGGCTGTGTGAGATGTTCAATGCAGCACCTCCATTGTCAAGGTCTCTTCTGTTCAAACGCTACAACACTCTCCCCCATAGTCTAAACTTCCTAAACCAGCAGTTAAATCATGAGTCATGTCTTTTCATATTATTTGGTGGCATCTCTAGTTATTCCGCCCTCTCTGGATTTTAGAAAAGCATTCTGCAAGCATCATTCACATTTGCCATTGTTTTCTTTATGTTCTGAGCTTAGTTCATCTAGGTTCTCACATGACCTTGCTCTTGATTAATTTGCATCTCACGAAGATAATAGTAATAAGACTAGCAGGTCATACACTTTTTTGTACAGCCCGCCTAACTAGAAGTCTTGGTGCAGAAATCCGCCGGTTTGGGGGACCATGAAATATCTCTCCGAGAAAATTCCCAAGGATACTTCAAGCAAGGTTCGAATAAACCGAGATCTATATTCTCATGAGAGGTAAAATTTTCTAAGCTCCATTGCTAAATTGTTGTTTAATGCAACTCCATTATCATGCTTGGTTGACGCATGGAAGCATGATGACCTAATCATAATTGTATCTTGTCAATTTGCGTTACAGAATCATGGAGACAGCACCAACATTGCCTGACTTCGCATTGGCCTTGAAACCAGATGAATATCAGCTTCCTCAGGTGGATCCGTCCTGGCAAGGGGAGACCATAAAAGGGGGACAAACTGGCCCCAACAATCTCAAGGGTGACAGTAGATAAAACCTCAAAAAATTTGCATATTTTAAAGATTCAGAGGTTGCCAACTTAAAGCTTAAGAGGGTGATTTTTCAGTCGTTGTCAATAGAAAAATGAGTTTCTTGGCTTCTCTTTCCCTTGTGCCTTTTTCCTCCCTCCTTAATATATGAAAAATGCCCAAAAAATAGAGCTTTGAGTGGTGTCTATAATATTGATGGTCTGGTTCAGGGAAAAGGGGGTTCCTTGCCAATACCCAAATAATGTTATTGGTATTTATTTCAAAGTAAAGCCGGTCAAATGCTCAATTCGGTAAATCCAAGTTTGCGCGAGTAATTGTGTGGAAAGAAAGTTGACTTGAGCAGGAATGAAGGAATGATTTCATTTGCAAATTCCCATAACTGAAAATTCCCTTTCCCTTCCCTTACCCCCGTTTAAATTCCCACATATCCTATCCGCTTGTAACTTGTTCCCTTTCTATCTTGCTGTTTTGTTTTGCTCTCCTCTTAACTGTCTTGCTTCTTTCTTCTTATTGAACAATGGAAAAGTTTGCTCTGTACCCAAAATTAATATCATGATCAAGATTTTAAAGTAGTTATAACATTTTAATTGTTAGTTTAGTTTCGTCCCCTACTATTATCCAATCATGAGGTCTCATACTCTTCAATTAAGGGTATGTTTCAAACCATAGAAAGAAATGAAAAAAAAACAAAAGAGATGAAATTGGAAATATTTATGATCTCAATTTTCAAAATTCTAAAAATATACTCCCTCCGTTCCTTATTATAAGAGACAAATAACCGAAGTACGTTGATCAAAAAAACAGTTAAAGTTAGTTAAGAACAATTAATGTATAAAAAGTATAATTTTTTTTTCAAAAATGCCCTCATTAATAAGGAGAGAGAGCATGAGAGAGAACAATTAAATTATTAAAAGAAAGAGAAGTGGAAGGGAGAGAGAGTGTGAGTTGGAGATAATAAATATGGGTAAAATAGTAAATCAACACAAAAAAGTAAAGACAACTTGTAAGTGTCTCTTATATATAGGAACATGGCATAAGCATCAAGTGTCTCTTATAATAAGGAACGGAGGGAGTAATAAAAAAGAATATTATTGAGTAACGATAATAAATGCATAATAAATCTTGTACAACTTCCTTTTTTGCTTCCACTCTTTCAAGAGGATCAAATGCGTCGTGTCATTCACATAGAAAGAAAATCATTGGCGTGAAGAGAAGTATTAGTGGATTCATTAAAATTTGAGATCTTAATAATCCTATCCACTGGGAGGCGAAACAAGAAGTTCAAATCAAATGAATGCTAATAGTAATTAAAAAAAAAACAGAAAACAAAATAAAGGCAAGGAAATGCTTCTATGTTAACATATCATTCAGAAAAAGAATGTTTCAATATAAAAACAAGGGATATATTCCAATAGACTGCAACTAAAGGGCAAAATCTATATAAATAAAGAATAAGACAACTCAGGTTATGAAAAATTAAAGTTTCAGTCGGAATTTACAGTTGCTAGCTTTGATGCTTATGAGACTATTAGCAGATAAGCTATCAACCACCAACATGCATTTCCCCAAGATTCTGACCTTCCTCAGCTTCAAGCTCCCAAGTTTGATAGCTACTGGTGCATGTATCTTAAGATCCAATGGAACTCTCCCTGTCTGTTGCTGCTGTTGCAGGGCAGCCATTAATGTGGTTCCTGATTCCACTTGCCCACTTAAGGACACATCAAGCACTGTTCTGTTCCGATGACCTTGGTAGAATATGGGCAGTGACCCCTCACAAAGCTGAGTTTTTGTGAACCATACACTTAGCCTTCCTCCTTTCTCATAGTAAATTCCAATATTCTCGTTGGGGTTGTTTGCTGTGATCTTCACATCAAACTTTGCATCCAGGGTCATGTCCAAGTTCAGCCTCAGATCACCTATCCTTAGGCTTTCGACTGAGTAATTGGGTAGCTTTGGCTTGAAAATAAGGTAAAGGGCTCCTAAAGTTGCTCCCAAGATGATGATGAGAATGAGAAGCAAGCTTAGGGTCCAACAAATGCACTTGCAGAAGCAGCCTCCTCCTCTCTTTGGTGGTGGTATGGACTGTATTACTGGAGGCATCAGTGGTGCTTTTGGCGGCCGCGGCGCTTCTGCATTCACCGGAGTTGCTGTGTGGATCGTCTTCTGATGATAAGCCATGAATGAGTGCTCTTCTGTGTCAAGCTATTGTATATATGATTATGGGATGACAAAGCAGTGAGGTGCAAGGTTTTGCTACCTTATTCCATCTACTTATTTGGCAATTTTATTGTGAATATACTATCGCTGGGAGGTGAGCTTCCTTACCTAATATTACAAGATAAGGAGCCAACAAGCAAATAGTATAAAACTGGTAGTTCATCCAAAAGCATAACGGTCGTTGAGTGAATACAAAAAGAACGAGGAAGTTTCTGTTCTTTTGGGTTCAAGCATCGTACGCTGTAAATTATGTTTTTTCTTAAATTAAAAACAAGAGCCTCTTTTTGTATCAAATCAGTGGAAATTTGGCTATCACCCGAAACTCCGGTTTGACCAGGCAACGACTGAAGGAGAAAAAGAAAACTGGAGTGCCACGTGGTATTGGTATCAGTTTTAGTTTAATTACACTTGGTTTTTGATGGGCCCTTATCTGATGGGCCAGGTCATGTGAAGTGTGTGAGGTACTTGTGTGTTGTCGTTGTTTGCTTTATTTTCATTTTTGTGGGTGCGGTGGCATCTCAGGAGGTTCAACGGAAGCTAAGCAGTTGTTGAGTTTGTCAGGGAGAGTTTATAAATATGAAACCTTTTTTTTTTTTAACCATATGAAACCATGTACAATAATGATGCATCTGACAAATCAAATAATGAACTACTTTGACTAATTGATACGATAATATTTCGCTAATCGCTTATAAATTGAATTGATGGAACATTACCAATCTCTTGTATGTGCATACAACACTTGAGCATAATAGTAGTAACAATAATAATATCATCACATAAATACAAAATTTTCCTAACATTTTCCCGAAACTTTAATACAAAAGGAAAATAAACATGCTCCAATACAGTGAAAAAATTGCTGTTTTTCCAATGGAACTTTTGAAATTTCGGTTAGGGCTCCACTCCAAACGCACGTACAATTTGGACATGGATGTGGTCAACTAAAACGAGACTAGTAAACATAACCATTATCTTCATTTCTTGACCATAACATAGAGAGCAACACGATTGCTGCGATAATCAGGATGCCATAGAGTTTGATCCACACGCCCGATTTCAAAATTTTTCATTGCTGCTTCAATGAAGTACTCAAGAATGGCATCTGAAATCATATTCATTATTCACAAGTCAATATCATGTTTCAAATAATGGATTGGGGTAAAAGGAGAAAAAGAAGAAGATATTTCACCGTTTCGTAGTTCCCCAGCCAAGAATATGGTTGTTTTGGGTCCAGAGAGCTGTCCAAGAGTCACTAGCAAATCTACAACAGCATTCTCACTATATACCACATCAGATCCTAGCACTGAAAAGAAAAAATTAAAAATGGAATCTGGAAAAGTGAATCACATGATTACGAAAACCTTATGAATCACTATATACCACATCAGATCCTAGCAAATCTGCATTTTTCATCATAAGTCCACTTTTAGAAAGGCGTATTGCTTCAGCATACGAAAACCTTATGATGCCCAACAAAAAATTTCGCATGGAAACATTAAAGTTTACATTTGAATGGTATTATAAGCTAATACTAATCTCCGCAAAATAGTGAATATTTAGCAAAAATACTATGATTAGAACCTTTGATAATAAGTAAATGGCAGTGACAGTTAGGCATGAAAGACACCAATAAATAAAAACGAACCAAACTAAAAATTAGAGATAGAATATAATGATTACAAATCTACAATCAAGAGTGATATGAATGACGTCATTTCTCCAAACTTGCTGCAGCCAATAGTTAGATCTTGTCTATTCCTTGTTAGGATGAAATGGCTAAGGGTTATTACCATAATCAGGTGCGGGTTCAGTGAGCTCTAGGTCAGGATCTTCGCCCCATATGAGTTCTGTCGCTGTTGCTGTGCCCCGCACATCCACATGTTTAATGTTAGTTTCAATGTTCTTTCTAAGAAGCCTCAGCCTATCAGGCAAATCAGTAAGAATGACTTGACCACCCAGAAGAGCTGCAATGAAACTGAGGAAGAGAAAATAAGAACAATGAACTACAGACTTTGAGAAAGGAGAAGGAAAACACATCTTTTAGTTGCTGGTCAAATAACCAGGACATTAATGTGGAAGTTCAAAGCTCTAGCATCGAAAAAAATTGCTTGCATTCAAGAATTTATATTCCCATTTAGCTTTGCCCCTTGAATTTTCTACCATACATCATGAATTGGTTTTTAAAAGTACCAACTTCTTGCAGGTTAGTCCTTCCAAATTTTGCTGATGGACATCTCCCAAGGGTATGGCATGGGATTCTCTTGGACAGCACATGACTTCATGTTAGACAGAAGAGTGATGAATCAAATTTGTTCACTTTTGGATTGTTTAGATTAAGGAAAAGGACTCTAAACTTCCATGTACCCTTTCTAAAACAGAAATCTTTGCTTAATCAAACCTTAACAGATGATGTATACATTGATATGTCAGCTGGATCAATCAATGGCAACAAAATTTTGATGGAAGCTATATGACATTGGTGGAATGACTAACTAGGAATGAGTTAGATATGTTGTAGAACTAATCTGCGCATTCCAAAATATTAGAGGACTAAAAAGCTAAGCAGGTCTACAAATTGGGGGCTGAACTCTTAGTTTATTTCATCCCTTTTAATATAGAAATTGTTTAGAGGTCTTAAAAGTTTCGTTGAAAACATTAGAGCAATATGCCCAAATTGATCCACATATCGTTGACTGGCTGAGATAGGGGAGTTTATATGTTCTTACCCAACCAAACCGCAACCGGATCCCAATTCAACAATCTTCTTGCCTTGAAGAACAAGCCTCCCTGAGTCAACAGAATGTTCTAGAAACTTCCCCAATACAACTCCACTGTCCCACATCACCGATCCAGTCACTCCAGGTGCACTCTTAAATAAAAAGTTTAAAAAGCCTTAACTGTGAACTGAAGTATCAGAATTGTTATTGGCGATTAGAAAATTTACATTTCATGCTTGAAACTAATCATCTGTGCTCGTGAGACATAGTGATTGAAGCAAAAGCTGTTCATACATGTCTCAATCATGATATACGGTTGATTCTTATCATTAGGAAAACTGCTGACATAAACACAGCTTAATTTCGAATAAGACATAGTTAGTACTTCACCGATACCATTTTTCTTCCTTTCTTCCCCCTCTGGATTTGAATTTCCTTATTTTTTTTTCCTTTGCAAATAAAGAAAGTAGCAATTTCACTCTACTCATTGCCCAACTAAAGTAAGTGGGAATCACTGACCTAATCTTTAAACCCAACATTTTCCATTTACTGACAGGTCTAATATGTTCAGAGGTATCCTGAATTAGTCTGCCAATACATCATAACGGTTCTGGCCATTAAAAAAAAAAAAAAAAAAAAACCATCATAACTGTTAGGCAGCTGAAAGTAGGAATATGCACACAATTCAACTAGCAGCTCGTTTAATCGTTAATGCAGCTATGACAATGAATTACGACTTCAAGAAGTGCAAATAGATAGAACCATGTAACCTGCCCAGTGATTTTACGCTATATGAACATTAGCACCCCCCCCCCCAAAAAAAAAAAAGGAGAGGGAGAGAGATCACAACAAAAGCATCAGCCATAGGGCCACAAGCTCCTGGTATTGAAAACAACATAGGAGCACCATTTCAATCGCCCGACTACCTGAATTCAATTTCTTAAATTATGTGACCATTCTATCAACTAAAATGTCAAACTTGCATTGTGATGTGGTTGCTAGCTTAGTATAGAAAAAGGAAGATTAAGGATTGCATACCAAGGAAGAAGGGGATTGAAGAATGGAGAGAGAGTGGCCGCAGGAGTCGAGACGGAGGTTCAGAGAAGATTGGGAGACGAACGCGTTGGGTTTGGAAAGAGTAGGCTGTTGGATTGCCCAGAGAAGCATGATCTCTTCCGCAGCAGATTCCTCCCCTTCAGCCAGCAATCTCACCTTCCCACCGTACGAACCCAAATTTGCCATTACCGCCTCCTCCTCTTCCCCTACTACTTCACATCCCTCCGATTTTACCTCATCACTAGTCATCTTGCTGCTTGCTCGTCCCCGGCCTTGCCCTCCCACTACGAATGTTTTTACGTTCGGCAAAATTCTCCTAAAATTTGATATTTACAAATTTGTCCATGAGGTGACTAAAAATCGATCGCCTTGGCACAAAAAAAAAAAAAAAAGAAGCTAAAAATCGATGTCAAAAAAACCTAACTTGTAAATATGTTAGTATTAAATAAATCTTGATGACTTATTTGTTTTTAATTTTGTTATCTAGGCCTGTATGTAATTTTTCCTAATTTTTAATATTAAGTATTTTTTTTAATCCTAAATTTTTTATTATTAATTTGATTTTACCCTTCATGCTCCAGGCATATATGCATGGATCCTTCCGCAATTAAAAAGGAAAGCTCCACTCTTTGAAGAAAGTTTCGGCCAAGAACCGAAATATCCTAATAACATTGGATCACTGAACTCACAAGAGAATTTGATTTTAATGAAATTACCCGCTCTTGTGCTGTTAACCTGTCATTTATGAGACTCGCGCAACAAAATGACAATCAACTTAAGAATTAAAGAATTCCATGGCAAGTTTCGCACAAAAGATTGTTTTACCATAGGAAAACAATTCCCAAGGCTGCTTCAAACTCTTGTATGTTATATACAAAGTGTGAGTCGTGGAACATTTTACATACAAGAAGAGGTTTAAAAAAAAAAAAAAAAGAGCTTAAGCTATTTGTCTGAAAATCTTGAAACACATCATTCTTGAGAGAACTGAGTGAACCCTCAGCAAAAAAGGGGCAAGACAGAGAGATATACATGGTGAGATGTTTCAGTTTCAGTTGGTTTCATGATCATGGCATCTGGTTAGGCGAATTTCGAAGCCGTTCACTAAGCGAGCAGAGGGAAAGAAGGACATCCTATCTTCCTTCTCTTGTGTCCATCTGTTCAAAACATCTGAATACATCAGCTAATTATTCAATCATTCAGAATTCAAACATTTCTGAGTAGAGATGGAGAGACAAGGCTATACCTATATGTAGTTACAAAGTAATGGAGAAAAAGGGCAATTTGAAGACGAGCCAGCTCCACTCCAGGACAGAATCTAGCACCTCCTCCAAAGGGTGCATAGAATGGACTGCTCCTCCAGTTCCTCTTTTCCTTCATAGAAACCATAGGAGTCAGAAAAAAGAAAACTAATGAAAATGAAGGTATATACGAAACTGAACATGTTTTCTTGTACGTTGCAGAGCCTAAGGGATTACTATATTGATGTATTTGATCGGGCAGCTTGAACCCACCAATGGAGTATGTGGACTAACCTCATTTCCAGGGTCCATCCATCTCCATGGATTGAAGTCTGAAGCTCCTCTGTACACATTCTCATCCAAATGAACTGCTGAGAGAAATGGAACCACAAAGCATCCCTTTGGTATCACAAAATCTATACAAAAACAAGATAAAATGTTATATGCTAAGAAGCGTATAGATTGAAAGCCACAGAAAATAAGTCAAATGTGTAGTCACTAGATGAAGTAGATTTGTGTCTGATTCAAGGGAAATAGAATAGTTGTCTGTCTTATTTTATAACTTTCACATATTTATTTAATATGAGTGGTGTGATAATATCGATCCATCACAAGTATAATTCATCAGATAGGTTGTATTGTATACCTTGGTAGTTAATCTCTTCTTTTGCTTCTCTCAGTAACCAAATGGCAATACCCCCAAGTCTCAATGTTTCATCAATCACCTGTCAGTGGAAGATAGCATGAGATTTTATAACACAACATTTAAGAGATGAAGCATCTCACCAAACTTAACTAATTTTGAAAACCAGTACAGAATCAAATACTTACACATTGAGTGAATGGCATTGCTTTATAATCTTGCCAGTTAAGCATTTCTCCTCCTCCTGAGTTACTCCTCACAGATTCTTGCTCATCCTATTCAAGATACCAACTTATAAGAACAATGAAATAGAAAAAATTATTACCCCAATTACTTGAAGTCAAGGAAAATAGTTCTAAACTAACTAGTTCTCATACGGGTTAGAACTTAGAAGTACCAATATCTGTTTCAAGGCTTTAGGGCAATGAGTGAGGAAATAGACTGCGAAAAGCATTGTTTTCGTGGTAGTCTCATTCCCTGCAAATAGAAGATTGATGATGAAGTCTGCAATTGCATCATCCGGTAAGCTTTCTTCCTCCAGCAGTCTTCCAAGCACACCATTACCTCCTGCTGCAGGACCTTGCTGCCTGTGTAATTCTATGGTCTTGTTTATCTTGCCTATAATTTTCTCCCTTGCCTGATAAAAGCCTAAGAATGTCACTTCAACACAGTTTGACCACTGATAATCCCAAATAGATCATAGTAACTTTTAAATCGTAAACTGCCAGGGGAAAAATTTCACTGACATCTAAGTTTCCCTCATTCAATAACTTCTCTATCCTACTTCAAAATGCAAGCAGAACTGCATATATAACTTAAAGAATTAAGCTGATGGTACCTTCATAGCAGTGTGGTATGTAAAGCCTGGCATGTTGACGGGAAAAGATAAACACCCATCAACAAAGTCAGAAAACAGTTGAGCCATTTCATTGACTTGAGATTCACTCGACACTCCTAATAATTGATTAACCATTAAATTTATGGCCACCTGCAGCGAATTGTACGGAGATTAATTGATCTGATTCATATGCACTGCATGCTGGTTATACCTAAGATTGTACACGTGTACATCAAGAACTGTGAGAACTTGCCTTCCTGCAAACGTCTTGGAGGAGGATGACTTGATTGTTCTTGAAATTGCCTAGAGTTCGAAGCATGACCTTCTGAATATCATTCAAGAAATGGAACTTTAGCTTCTCTAAGCGCATCATGTTGGAGGCAATCCCATGCAGCTTCCTTTGCTGTTCTCCTTGCACTGTGATCACACCATTTTTACCAACCAAATCTCTGAATGATTTTGGGTAACTCGACTGAAATAATTTCCCTTCGTTTTGCATCACAAAGCGGTTGAAGCTAGGATCTGCTGACACCACGGCCCATTTCCCAAATAGGCTGCAAGAAAATATCCCACCATACCTATGCCAAAGGATCAATTTTTCATCAAACACTGGTTTTCACAAAAAATCTGAGTCTTTTGACAGAGACTTACAGGCTTCCACGGTTTGTTTCTAATAAATATGATTGTTCTACGATCTAAATCAAGTAAATTCAAAAGAATGATTTTGTTCAAATTGTTGTTCATCAACCCTGCTAATGAAACATCACCTCATGCAAATTGAGACAAACATCATCGAATAAAGCGCGCATTTACAACTTTTTCACTGAAACCTCTTCATATGTTACAATATAATGTTCTTTTCTTGCAAAGGAAGTAAGTACCTGTGAACCATTTCTTCAACAAATTGAGGAGGATGAGAACTTGCAACTGCATTGTACCAATTGATGCTGTCACCGATCAAAGGCCAGCCTCTTCTTCCCGGAGGCAACCGCCGTGTTTTTTTCTCTGCCTCCTTCAACTTCGATTGTATTAGTTTTGTAACAGCCAGAGTGATCAAAAGCGCCATAAATGTAACTAGCCATAGCTCTGGATGATTTTCTGTCATTCTTTTCAGAAACAAAAGGAGGGACAATAGGTAATCACAGATCCACCTGTTGCCAGAAGCAAATTTATTGTAGATAATGAGACAAACATGATCATTGATAACCAATTGTTCAATGGGAACATAGATTAAATAATACAAGAGAAGGAAGAGAAAACAATATGAAAAGGAAGGTTTGATATCTGGTTATGCGAGGTTGACTTTGTGAAGATCTGATAGTGCCACGTCAACTTATTTGTTTTCTACGAACAAATCGTTCACAGAATCTATTATTTAAAGCAAGTTTGGATGTAGAAAGAATCATACCAATCAATATATTATAAGCCAGAAAAAATTGATTAACAAGTTGGAACGCCATTAGAAGCTCGAGCTCAAAAATGGCTAATCATTCGTGTCCATTTCTAATATGCATTTCAACAAACATGTAAAATTCGTAAAAATATAACTAACACTTTCTTCTTTTCTCAACGAACAACCCTTACAATATAGCATCGATGAGTAATAATCAGAACCAGTTATGTTTTCTATGAAAACTACAGCAAAAAAAATCAGAAAGTGCAGCTAAGCAACAATCATTATAACAAAGTCACTGACCAGAAAGCATGGCATTTCCTTGTGATTCTGCAGATAAAGTAATATAGACACTATGCGTACAAACACAGACAAAGAATCTGAGTCTGCTGGATCATACTCTGCAATCTCAGCTAAATTTGGAGGGGGGGGGGGGGAGAGAGAGAGACAAAGAAAAAGAAGAAGAGCTGCAAAATTTATAGTCTGAAAATAAGGGACTGTAGAAGGTCCAAAAAAGAGCTTTTGGGAAGGTGCATTAATAGTTTCCGGTGGCACAAAATGAGGAGCATATTGATCGTCCACTAGCAGAGATGGTCGTCAATAAAAAAAAGATAGCTTCAAGTTTGACTTTTCCTCTTTACGCCAGGCAGCTCATTTTATAGCTTCATTTATAAACAATATGTTAACTGATTTGCCGATGAAGTTTTTTTTAAATAGAAAATTCTAGATTTTTTATTCTATTTACAAGTCACTCTCAAATATTTTATCAAAATCAGAAAAACATTAAAACTCATTAATTATGCTTTAAAATTTAATAATTTTTCAATTTTACTTTTATTTAATATACGTTATATCTCATGAAAACAAAATCTACGTAATAATAAATTAAGAATAAAATTATGCGTTCGTTTAACAATTATATCTAACTAGCCTTTGACACCACTTGAGACCTATTATAAAACCTAAATCAGGTGTATTCCTGCACTGTAGTCACATTTAAATTTGTCTGTACACGTAAATCAATTAATATCAAATAAAAAAAAACAATGTGGTAATTTGAATTTAGATTAAGCCATATGTCCAATATAATTTGTCTATAATTCAATCAATTTAGAATTTGTAATCAATGACCTTAACATGCAAATTTCTTGTCAAAGATCAAATTCAAAGATTACATAGTTATCAATGGTATTTTCAGAAATTATGAGTCATATTTATACTATTAATATTATATAATTTTTTAGATTTTTATATTTTATACTAGTCTTGACTTAAAATATGTTCATAACATCCAAAAGATCATGTCACAACTTTTGAATGCTTCAATTATTTGCACCTTCAAAAGCATAGACAATATCAATAATATTTAAGTTGAATGAAAGGGATTAAATTCTTTTGAAGAAAACCTGGAAGTTTGAACCATATGAATGAAAAAATGGTGCTAGGAGAACATCTCAAATGAGGTTGATAATACTTGAATTTGATCTGACATCTCATTTCAGAAAACGGTATAAAAAAATATAACAACCTCAGCGCTTTGATTTACTTATATATGATCATAGAACCAAAACTTGAATCAAGAAATTTTCAAGAAATATGTATAACTTAGATCAGTATGTCAATTATTATTATAGCACAGGGTAAAGCTTTTTTTTAGGTGAAATCATAGTGTTGCTGAGGTTTGAATGAATGATTTTATTGGAAATGAAAACTTTGGAGTGATTATTTTATGGAGCCACAAAACGGATGAGTCAAAGCAGTACAAAAGGCATTTTTGAATCCTTATTTTCAGGCTTCTTTCCAGGAATCAGTGTCCCTAAAGCCATGCACTTGATTATTAATTTATGATTTTTATATAATTGTTGAAGCCTCATATATTGGGTTTGGCCGTTTGGGTATATTTTGGAGGTACCTATATATTTTTAAAATTTTTAATTTTGTGTCTATATATTTTTTTCTCTTAATTAAATTTTTAATTTTGTTTTATTAATATCGTTAATACTTGCATAAAAATTAAAAGTGATAATAGAACATAGTCACAAGAGCTACTATTATTTAAAAAAATTAAATTAAATTGTTTAGTTAAGAATAAAAAACACATAAGTACCAAATTAAAAATTGGAAAAAACTCTAAGTACCTCCAATATGGTTTTTCTAAATATATATTATATATGCCAGCAAGAACAAGCCTAGCAATACCATGGACCAAATTTAACGTAGTAGTGTTCTTATGACAAATTTCATAGTTTTAGTCATGATTTTTGAAGAACTCAAACGAAATTGTGATTAATTTTAGTAATTAGTTGACTCATTTGTTCTAAAAATTTTAATCTCCACTTTCATAGATTATTAGTAATTAGTAACCAGACTATGAGCCCGTATTTTGCAGGAGCCTAAAACAAATTCACAATCGCCATTTTGATATTTTATATTATATTCCTCCTGTTTAATATAGCACCTAATTATTGAGTTGATTTTAGTCCTAAATATAAGACCTATTTTTCATATTTATCAATTTGTCCTAAATTAACCCTATAGATACTTCCTTAACAATAATCAAGTAAAAGAGGGATAGAGGATATTAAAGAAAATGATTATGATATTTTAGAAAAAACATGTCATATTTCTTACAATTAACTAACTTAATTTCCTTAATCTAATCAAATTAATTAAATAGATTTTATATTAAGGACTAGAGGAATATTATTTATAGAAGCTGTTAGTCCTTTTAACTATTGTAGTTATATCATAGTTTTTTTTTTTTTGCCAAGTACATGTGTTTTTATTAGAAGTCATCCTACTTAAAATACTATGGAATACTAAACATGTGTCTTTCTCAAAGGGAATTCCAACCTTAGTGATGGTTAAAAGTTAAAAGAAACCGCGCGTGTTATAATAATGTGCCGGGCCAGACATTTATTCGTTAGTTTTATATATGTTTTATTTAATTAAGGGAAAATGACAATAAAATACCACTTGAATTCCAAAAAGACAAATAAGAGATCTGAATAAGCAAAATGACAAATAGGGCACTGGGTACCAATCTGAAATTTTGATTTTGATGTCAAAACATGTTGCAAAACCCATTGACAAAGTAGTAATCTCACTATGAAAGTTGTAAATCCCACTATGTGTTTTGTAAAATTCAGCGTGGAATTGTATTGTTTTTCACAGAAAAGTTGCCTAACCCCTCAAAACAGGTTGCAAAAGCCATTGACCAAGTAATAATTCTCATTATGAAAGTTGTAAATCCCACTATGTGTTTGTAAAAATTAGGCAAAACTTACTCGGCCCTTCAAAACAGGTTGTAAAACCCATTGACGAAGTAGTAACTTTCACTATGAAAGTTGTAAATCCCACTATGTGTTTTGTAAATTCAAAATCAAAATCCATATTGGTACCTGATGCCTTCTTTGTCATTTTGCTTATTCAGGTCCCTTATTTGTCTTTTTGGAATTCAAGTGGTATTTTATTATCATTTTTCCTTTAATTAAAATTTAGATTAGACATTATCAATTTAATTAAAAGCATTGTGAGAGTTTAACTTGAAATCATTGATTGGGCTGCTAAAAATCATTAAATTTTCTAGAAATCGACTAAATGTTTAACAAAAACAAAATTTGGATGTAATTTAAAAGGTACTTCATCACCATTAAAATAAGGGTGGGATATCACATCGGAATGATATTCTTTTTTTTTTTGCCAGACATATTGGAATGATATTTTATACACGCATATATATATATATATATATATATATAAAATAAAGGATGTCTGATTTTAACAAAAGGTGATGAGGACTAGCACGTTTCTTGTTTATATGTAAAAGCCACCATATTAATTTATGTAACAAGCATCTTATTAATTAATTAATTAAAGGTTACATAATACAGAAGAAATGTATTTGTGATGTTAGAGCAGTCTCGAAGAATCAGCTTCGAGCTGTCATTCTTCAATAATCTTGAATTTTATATAGAGTAAGCTAATTTGGAAAGTTGGCAATTTAAATAATGTATTTAATTATGATCGTATCTTTGTTTGATGTAAAAGCAACACAAGAACGCTATCCTGTAATTTGCTATTTCTCTCACTTACTTACTCTCTTATAAATAAAGACATATTTTAAGAAAAATATATATTTGTTATTTTTAACTAATGTTAATATAGTATTTTTTTAAATCACCTAATTCCATTATTTGGATTTTATAAAAAGACAAAGGGAGTATTAGTTAACTCAAGCAACCAAAAGACAGGACATCAAATCCAAACAAAATCCTCTTCGGCCAATACTGGCAACCTCCTTTATTATTGGACTTGTTTATTTCCATGTGATGATATGCAAGAAATATATGATTATGGAAAAACAATCTCTCTCTCTCTCTCTCTGAATATATATAGAACATAAGGGAGGGTGTTATTACGGTTTTTCTGTTTCATACTCCGTCTCAATGGGGTCTCGTCGAGGAAGGAGACATAATTAAGATGAAACAAGCACATCCCATCTTTTTTCTTTTCTTTTCTTTTTTTTAAGAATTTGCATTATTTTTTTTAGGGTCAATACAAATTTTAGTTATTCAAGTTTACTTTCATTTTGGTTTTGATTTTTCAAATTTCAAATCATAGGTTTTGGTTTCTCAAATTTTTTTATTTAAGATATTGGTCTCTATAATCTAATAAAAACTTAGACAATTTTGTACCTTAATAGATCAAAACTTGTGACTTGAAACTTGAAGAACTAAAACTAAAATGAAAAAAATTTGAGGGACCAAATATTATATTAATTTAAAAAAAAAAACAAATATACATAGAGCATAAGAACTTATGATAAAAGTTGTACAAAGAAAATTAAAAATAAATAGATAAAAATTGGCCAAAATTAGTAATAATAAAAAAATTGTGAAAGACAAAACAAATAGGATTAATATAATTTTTGGTCCCTCAAGTTTGTTCTCATTTTGATTTTGGTCTCTCAAATTTCAAATAATAGGTTTTGATCCTTTCAATTTCTTTTCATTTGAAATAATGGTCTCTATAGTTCAATAAAAATATGGATCATTTTGCCCCTAGAGGGACCAAAACATATGTTTTAAAATTTGAGGGACTAAAACCAAAATGAGAACAAATTTGAGAGGATAAAAAATTATATTAGCCCAAACAAATAAACTCCAAAATGTGAAAAAAAAAATCATATAACCCATACAAAACAACTTGTAAACAACATAACTAAAGTAATAATTTATAAGAAAAATAAATTTGTGAAATAAGAAAAATATAATACTACTATTTTGAGATGGGACGACATAGTTGAACCTCAGTTTTGGAGATAAAGAAGTGGGTTTGTATTTATTTATACAGAACTTCTTTACTCATAAATTACTATATTTTTATTGGCATGTTTATATATTGATATTAACTTTGGGCTTAAGTGTCGGATAAATCCAAGTATGGAAGCAAACAAGCATATGAAATTCCCTACAAACAAGGCAAGAAAAGTAGCAAAATACTCAAAAACATATCTCATCATAACTTAATTGAATTTATTTACTCCTAAATTAGAAACTGAAAACTGAAGCCAAAAAAAAAAATTAGAAACTGAAAACGAACGTTGGAGGGACTTTTTCAGCAGTCATAAGAATGAGTCTAATTCTGTTTTGTTATCATCTAAATATTTCCTCCTTTTTCGCCCTATGCTGACTTGGACTCTTATCAATCTTCCAGGCTTAGGTCTTTCGTGCCCTTTTGTACTGTAAACCCAAAGAAGAATGGATCATAAGAATGTAAACCATTCAATATATTAAAATTGTAATAGTAATTATTAAAGTTAATATAGTCTTTAATTCTTAAAATTTGATTTCATTTTGATTTTGCTACCTGAAATCTGAAATCAGTTTTTTTTTTTTTTTTGACATTTAATCTGTCTATGAACATTAGCCTTAAATCTCCAAAAACAAGATATTAAAAATTGAACCGATTACTAAATCGAGCGAAGTAATGAGTCATATCAGAGTCAACTTGGCATTCAAACAGTGAGAAATAAAAATAAAAAATAAAAAATGATGTAAATTTTCATCATACAATTCAAGGACTAAATATTAATTTAGTACATTGATCACTAACAAAATAATCATATACTTACAATTTCTTTTCAGTCTTCTTTACAATTACTTTGTCAAACTAAAATCATAGTATCATATTACCGTAATCACTAAATATTTATAATAACAAAATATTAAAATAAATTTATGGTAACAAAATATTCCTTCCTGGAATCCTTTAATCACTGACTAAAGATTATCAACTTAAAAAGGAAAAAAAAGTTTTTCATCAAAATAGTCTTTTCTTTGCAGAGAGAGAGGGGCAATCAGTTAATCCAAGCTATTCCCTGGTTACCCCCAGGTCACACTAGGTCAATTCAGGTATGTTTTATATACTTAACTGGGTTGGTTACTTGGCCGATTTGCCAGTCTCCAAGCTGAACTAGCTGATCCCATCTGAGTTTTTATAACATTCCAAAGACACTACTAGTTTTAAATTTCATGAATCAAAACCAAAAATCCTAGATGAAGTAATATTATATTAATCATAATCATTACATTGTCTGAAGTTTAAGCATGCATTCTCCAAACTCATAATCCTTTATGCATGGTTTCCCTATGCGATTGTCAATTACCCTATACGATTGTCAATTGCTTTAGCTATATATCGAACATGAAGACTATTAACAGGTATTTCCCTTTCACTGCATAGTTACAAATATACCACAACACAACAAATTAAAAAACTATTATCCCTCAAATAAGACTGAGCTATACCCACACACACATGAGGAGAAGACCATATTGTTATTAGAGAGAAAAGTTTGAAGAAAGATTCTTGCTTCTGCTATATTATTCAAAGGGTTAGTGGAGGTACAATGAACAAATTAAATAATACCTTTCTCTAATAATGTTCTTTGGCGGGAATCATCAGAGTTATCCTCACTTTGAATTATTTTTACAAAATTAGCATATTGTTTACCCTGCATATAAAGAAGTGGGGGAAATTAATTAGCTGCAAATAAATAAGGCATGCGAAGGAACAACAACAAGAAATTAACTAAGGTATGAGCTAATAGAGAGGAAATTTAAAGAACTGCTCACATTTTAAGCTACCCAAACTCCCACCCAATATCCACAGAATTAAGCCAATAAGGCTAAAATTATACCAGCGTAAGTTCACATGTAGTGGAGTAAGGAGCCTCTTCATAAAAAACCTTCCCACAGCGCTCACAACATCTGATACCACAGAAACCATTAAAAAAAAAGAAAGAGTTAGGGCTTGTTTCATTCTATTCTTTATTTTTATGTTATTACAACAACTACGTAGTATAATTGTTTAAAACAAATTTTTCTTTTTTGAAAAACTACAGAACTCTGTTTGAATCTTTATTTCAAAAGATACATCTAAAATATGTCGTTGTAAGAAGTTTGATCTAAGGATAAAGGCACTGACAATGAATTGTTGTCTGGTTGAAATCCATGTACATTTCTATGACAGTGATCGCAGAACACCATTGATACTATGTCTGAACTCTAAACTCCCTTGCAATTGCAAAATCAGCCAAAAGAGAAGATGATGAAGAATATGATAATGATAGAATCTCTAAGAGGGTGTTTGGATGAAAACTAAACTATGATTTTAAAATACTTTTACGATGTACGAGGTAAATATGTAGAGGAATTGTTCATTTTACGAAAAAATGCTTCTGGGTGCTTCCAAACACCCCCTAGCAGGAGGAGGAGGAGGCAGAGAAGTCTACGATGAATAATCAAAAAAGCGCGGTGTGAAATCGTAAAAGATAGTTTGGTCCCTTGACTTAAAATAAAGATTTTGAAATTTTTAATCATATAA
The DNA here is from genome assembly GCF_004799145.2 of Neltuma alba. NCBI lineage: Eukaryota > Viridiplantae > Streptophyta > Magnoliopsida > Fabales > Fabaceae > Neltuma > Neltuma alba. Next base: position 1,056 of record NW_021634994.1, on the reverse strand, counting down.
TCCTTTATTTATGGATTATCATGGATTCTATTTCAAATTTTGCGTTACTGATAGACACGGACGTGTAATCTGAGATTGATTTGATTTTAGGAAGCCAGATTTTCCTCATTGATATTGATTGATTGATTTTATCGTTATAATATTAAGTTTATAATTTGTTGTAGCTAGATAGATAGACTGTTTGATTGAAAAATTTTAAAATTAATTTGTTCAAGTTACAATAAACGTAAATTATACATTAAAATCAATGTTTTACAATGTCAGTTAAGATCAAAGCCGTGCAAATTTAAATAACATCAAAATATTTTTTTCAAATTCAAATATGACAAGTTTTCAAATTCTTTTGCACCCAAATAAAATAAAATCATCAGATACAAATCTTTTTGGACTAGATCAAATCAAATCAAATATCTAAATTAAAATTTGATAAATAGCTGCTAATAATCTTTTAATCTAAATCAAATAAAATTTCTTCAGCAAAATACATTGAAATTACATTATAAAATCATCCCTTACTGAAAGAAGAAAGAGAGGGTGAAGACTAAATTAAATTAAACCAGGATCGAGCAACTGAGCAGGGAAGACATAGATAAAGGTATTATCCCCCCCCCCCCCCTTTTAACTCTGTTTTTTTTTTTTTTTTTAATGAGAATTCGTTTTTACCTTTAATCATCCATCAACATCTGATCTGCACTATGGGATTTGTTTTACTGAAGTGAAAACATTAGATTGATGATTTATTTGTCTTGTATTTGTATAGCAAGCTGATTAAAGGGTAGCAAGTGATTTGCCAAAGAACTTGCCGGTGAAAATATAGTCCTTACTATTATATTTTTTTAAGAAAAAGACCTTACTGTTTCTCCTCCATTTTTTCTTGTGGGGTTTACCTCTAATATGATTTTGTTGGACGCAGAATCTTGACCGGCGTAACTATTTTCGTTAGGGTTTCTCACCTAATTAAATTATAAATTAAATTAGAATGCAAGAAATATATTCTAAAGATTTTCCTAAAATATGGAAATTCCACCTTCTTCTAATATATAGTCTCTCCAATCC
>NW_021634993.1:0-36263 GCF_004799145.2 Neltuma alba | reverse complement strand
TTTTATATAATTAAAAATAATTTGTATAGGCTGATGTATTTATTAATGTGGGAGAATGGGCGAGCTTTGAAAAATAAAGGAAAGAAACTGAAACACGCTATGCATGTCAGAGCGAAGAACGCGGTTGCGGCTATGATTACGACTGACATTTTCCTTTTTTTTTTCTCTGTTTTTCTTTCAATTTGACTCTACACGGTGTCCTACTGCCCCATTTGTTTCTTCTCTCTTGTTCTCTGCCTCTCAACGCTCTTTGAGCAATGTGTCTTCTCCGGCGGTCTGGTAAGTGCTTCCTTTGATTTTCTGGTTGCGCTCTTCCTCACACACACAGTGTTCTTCTCAGTACACGGTACTCGCAAACAACAAAAGCTCTTATCTTCAAGAATCATTCTCTTCTCTTTTTTATGATTTCTACATTGAAAACTTCTGCCCTTCTTCTTTTTCCTGATTGACAATAAACTTGCTTATTCTTTTTTAGAGGACCTGAGCCTCTCTGTTCTCTAGACAAATTTTTTTTGAAGAGTAACTCAGCAACCCGCCCAACCCAACGGGTTTCCCAGGTTACAACCGAGTTACCCGGGTTATGACCATGCTATCCCGAGTCACTTCTTCCCTGAGTTAGAGGCTTGACCGGATCAGATAAGTGACTGGGTTGCCGGTTTCTGGCTCAACCCAACCGGTCCGGTCCGGTTTTTAATACCATGGTCAACGGAACTCCAGCAACCGGCTGACAATTGTTCATCGGAGTTCCGTCGGTCAGAAATTTTTTTTGAAAATTTTCACAACTTCAGTATAACGGTTAACAACTTTTGTGACGCTATTAACAACTTCAATATAGCGGTTGACAACAGGTTTTTGAGTTTGTTAACGGCATTACTGAAGTTGTAAAAATGCTACTTTTTGAATTTGCCAAAAAACTTGTTGTTAACTGTTATATTGAAGTTGTTAATAGAATTATAAAAGTTGTTAAACGTTATATTGAAATTGTGAAATTTTTTTTTAAAAAAAAGAGTAGTTGTTAAAGTTATAAAAATGCTATTTTTTGAATTTTTAACAAAACCTGTTATTAAATGCTATATCGAAGTTGTTAATAGAGTTACGGAACTTGTTAACGATATTACTAAAGTTGTAAAAATACTACTTTTTGAAGTTTTTTGAAAAACTTGTTGTTAACTGTTATAATGAAGTTGTTAATAACAATACAAAAGTTGTTAACCATTATACTGAAATTGTAAAAATTTTCAAAAAAAAAAAAGTAGTTGCTAAAGTTGCAAAAATGCCTTTTTTTTTTGAATTTTTAAGAAAACATATTATTAAATGCTATACTGAAATTTTTAATAGAGTTACAGAACTTGTTAACAGTATTATTAAAGTTGTAAAAATGCTATTTTTTGAATTTCTCAAAAACCTTGTTAATAGAATTATGAAAAGTTGTTAACCGTTATACTGACGTTGTAAAAAATTTCAAAAAAATTGTTTTCGGCTGTTAGAGCTCCGACGACTAATTATTGAATTTCCCGAAAAACCCGTTGTTAACTACTATACTGAAGTTGTTAATAGCGTCACAAAAGTTGTTAACTGTTATACTGAAATTGTAAAAATTTTCCAAAAAAATTATTTCCGGCTGCCGGAGCTTGTTGAATTTCTCAGAAAACTTGTTATTAATTGCTATACTGAAATTGTTAATAGTGTTACAAAGTTGTTAACCGCTATACTGAAATTGTGAAAATTTTCAAAAAAAAAATTTCTAGCTACCGGAGCTTGTTGAATTTCTCAAAAAACCTGTTGTTAATTACTATACTAAAATTGTTAACAACATTACAAAAGTTGTTAACTGTTATCCTGAAGTTGTGAAAATTTTCAAAAAAAAATTTCTGGCCGTCGGACCTTGTTGAATTTTACAGAAAACCTGTTGTTAATAATTATACTGAAGTTGTTAATAGCGTACAAAAGTTGTTAACTGTTTATACTGAAGTTGTAAAAAAATTTTAAAAAATTTTTCCGATTGCCGGAGCTTGTTGAATTTCTCAAAAACCTGTTGTTAACTGCTATACTGAAGTTGTTAATAGCGTCACAAAAGTTGTTAACCGTTATACTGAAGTTGTGAAAATTTTCAAAAAAAATTTTTTTGGCCGTAGGATCTTGTTGAATTTTTCAGAAAACCTGTTGTTAACTGCTGTGAACAAGTGTCGGCCAGTCGCCGGAGCTCCGGGGACCGGCTGGCCAGTGAGAGATTTGATATTTTAAAAACACTAAATAAATTGAAGGGCAATTTGGTCTTTTTATTTAACATGATAATCCCAATTTGGTCTCTTGAGACCAAAATGAGATTTGTTAAATTGATCAAAATGTTTTAGGTATTATGAAGTTAATATTGCATTTTTTCTTCAGAAGGTAATTGATGCGATCGTGAATGGTTCATATGTGATGACTTTTCTTAAAGGAGCCGAATCTGATTCAACTTTGTAATGGGCTTATCCATTCACGAAATAAACGTCCACAACTATCCGGGCCTCTGTTACAGAATGATTCTTTTTTTTTTTTTTTTAAATTTTATAATAGAAGAATTACTTATTGCGCTAGTCACTCAGTTTTTCGTCTTTGGTCTTTCTTCGTTCCCTTGCTCTGCTTTGCGCTTCCTTCTTTCCCGAAGCAGTTTTCTGGGTGCGTGCTAGCTGCTCAGAGCTCATTGGCTTTTCCCGAGGCAAGTTAGTTTCGCCTCAGCTTTTCTCATCTCCTTTTGTTTCTAAAGCTGTTGATGTTTTCTCCTCCCTTTGCTGCTCACTTCCCCGTGGTCTTTTTTGTTTTTTTGGAGTCCTGTCAACCCCCCTATGTTGGGTAAAGGAGTAACATTAAAAAAAAAAATCTTTAGTCTGTTGTTATTCATCCATGTTGTTGATGGTTATTATTTGATATCTAGTGATTTTAGATAATAGTTTGGCGAACGATGTGTGTGTTGAGCTTGGTGTTTGTGCCCTCATGTGATTTGTGTCGGGTAAAAGTGGGAGGGAGGAGTTTTGATGAATATTCGAGGATGCATGTAAGTTAAACTCCTTGTTTTATTGTTGGCTAGCGTTTCTGAAAATGGCATTGTTACTCTTGTTCTATGAATTCCGGACAAACTGTTTATTACTAGATTGATATTTGCTATTCTTTTCGGCTAGACTGTTGTTTCGATATGAAAATAAGGATGACATAACTCCTGTAGCGTTGCAGAATTTCATGCATGAAATCTGCATCCATATTTAGACGTGCCTAAACAACTTACTCTAAACATTTTCATTTGAAAATTGTTCTGAATAACTTGAGAGTAGGAAATATGTTTGCCTAAAATATCTTCCGCTAGAGAGAAAGATGTTGCAATTATAACGCGCTATGGTGTGCCATTTTCATCTCAACTCCGTTGTACAATGTATCGTGAACCAGGCAGGACCTTTCATCACAGAATCGTAGGCGAAGATGCAAGTCTGTGGTACCGTTGCGATGATGGGTTCGTGGCAACAATCTGCCTGGACCAAGGTGCTGAATTTTCCTGCTAATGGGTGTGACAGTTATGGGTTCATTCCTCAAGTAAAGCTCGATAATGTGAAGGCTTGTAAAGCATCTTATATTGAAGGAAGTTTGGCGGGTGGGAGACCATCTCCTCTCTCAGTCTCTATGCCTAAAATTGGAGGTAACTTCACCATTTAATGGGTAGAATTTAATGTGACTCATTTGTGTTTAATTATAAAGACCAAATAAATATCTAAGGCTTAGACACTTCAATGCCATAATGAGTTGTATATTCTTTCCTCTTGTTTGGCGTTCAAGGTGTTTGGTCTGCTGAACATTTGAGATCAATAAACTAATCATTAATATTTTGGTCTGTGGGATCACGTGGTATTTCCAGGTGATGGTAGCAGCTTCCTGGACTATGGCTTGAGTGAAGCTGATGCTGAGGTTCATGCTATTATTGGCAAGGAAAAAAACCGGCAGTATAAAAGCCTTGAGCTTATTGCCTCAGAAAATTTTACGTCAAGGGCAGTGATGGAAGCAGTTGGCTCATGCCTCACGAACAAGTACTCAGAAGGACTACCTGGCAAGAGGTGAATTTCTTTGTTTTTTCCTACTTAGTAAATGAATGTTTCACTAAGTGGCAAATCCTACTTTCACTCCTATAACTGCATTAATTGGTGTCTTTTTTATACAAGGTACTATGGTGGAAACGAGCACATTGATGAGCTCGAAATACTATGTCAAGAGAGGGCATTGGCTGCATTTCGCTTGGACGGGAATAAATGGGGCGTGAACGTTCAACCCTTATCTGGATCTCCTGCTAATTTTGCGGTTTACACAGCAATTCTTAAGCCACATGATCGAATAATGGTAAACAATTTTCACTCATGATTTTTGCTGTTTCAAAATAGGGTCTCTGTCATGAGGTTGTGCGGATACAGAATGATAAATTTTTCAGGGCTTGGACTTGCCCCATGGAGGACATTTATCTCATGGATTCATGACTCCTAAAAGGAGAGTATCAGGCACATCAATCTACTTTGAATCAATGCCTTATCGACTTGATGAATTGACAGGTGTTTACATTTTTGTTATTAAATTTATAGCAAATATATTTGATAATCTGCAGGTAGCTTATCAACTTACTTTTGAATTATAAACAGGCCTCATTGACTATGATATGCTTGAGAAAACTGCTAATCTCTTTCGACCAAAACTCATCATTGCTGGTGCTAGTGCTTATCCTCGAGACATTGACTATCCACGGATGAGAAAAGTAAGTCTTGTTTGTGCTCACTTTCTAGAATATTTTGTTTGTGATTGAATTTCTCTTTTTGCGATATGGGATTTTTCTTTTCTTAGCAAAAAGCTAATTACATTACATTTGATATGCATGGGAAGATTGCAGATGAAGTAGGGGCTTTTCTTATGATGGACATGGCTCATACTAGTGGACTTGTTGCTGCTGGTGTGGTTGCTGATCCCTTTGAATTCTGTGATATTGTGACAACTACAACCCACAAGGTTTGCCTCGGGATATTCCCAATGTCGTGCTTTAACTAATGGTTCAAAAGAGAAAGGGGCGGATTTTACTTGCATTTTTCTAACAACTAGCCCGCATTTTATATTTAACTATATACTCTTCTAAGTCGCGGCTCCGTGCTCATGACTTGATTCTATTAAAATGCTTTTATGCAGTCTCTAAGAGGTCCAAGAGGTGGTATGATATTCTTCAAAAAAGATTCTGTGCATGGTGTTGATCTAGAGGCTGCCATTAACAATGCCGTTTTTCCAGGCCTACAGGTTAGATAATGGCTCTGCTTGGGTCACTTTTTACTATTCTTGTTGGGAAGATATTGTCTCGTACCTTTTGTGGCTATGAGGTCAGATGTAAATGTCTCTACCTTCCTAGTTTGATATAATAATATAACCCAAAACTATCTTTATTCAGGGCGGTCCTCATAATCACACAATTGGAGGATTGGCAGTTTGTCTGAAGTATGCCCAGTCCCCAGAATTTAAGGTTTACCAAAACCAGGTATTTCACTTTTCATTTTTGGTGACTCTGGTCCTCCTTCCTGGGCATATGTTGACATGGCTACAAATTTGAAGTGCATTATATGACTTTGATCTTGCAGGTAGTCTCTAACTGTAGAGCTCTAGCCAATCGATTAATTGAACATGGCTACAAATTGGTTTCTGGTGGAAGTGATAATCACCTGGCTCTTGTTGATCTGAGACCATCTGTAAGCATGTAGTTCTTTTATATCAAATTTCCTTCCTTTTATTGAAAGTTCAACACGATTGTGATTTCGATGGTGTTAGGGTATTGATGGTGCTCGGGTGGAGAAAATTCTCGACATGGCCTCTATAACTCTCAACAAAAATTCAGTGCCTAGTGAGATTCATGCTACTTGCTTACCGTATTGTTTCTCTTGTTTATGTATTCCATCGCCTTAGATCAAATACTTATTACATGATTTTACTTACGCATGAGAGTCGTGGCAGGTGATAAAAGTGCCTTGGTTCCCGGAGGCATTCGCATTGGATCACCGGCAATGACAACAAGAGGACTGGGAAAGGAAGAGTTTGTTCTGATCGCAGACTTCATTCATGAGGGTGTACAGATTACACTTGAAGCCAAACATTTGGCTTCAGGAACAAAGCTTCAAGACTTTATGAGGTTTGTATCATCCTCTGAATTCCCTTTGAAAGACCACATTTCAAGTCTGCGTGAGAAAGTCGAAGCCCTTGCTACTCGATATCCAATTCCTGGAGTCTAAAATGGTGTATTGAGAACCAATAACTAGGAATCTGTCGGAGAAATTTTGGGGGATCTGCATGTTAGGTAATGCTAATAAAGTATTTTCTGCCATCAAGCAGGGCAAATTGTATCACTTGGTTCCAAAAATGAGTTTGTTTTTTTTTTTTTTATATCAGTCAAATTTTACGTTGACGGTGATATACAGAACGGTAGTTGGGAGCCGGAACGATGTTCGATGATCCTGATCCGGACAAACCTTTGTCCAATAATGACATGTACCTTGATGACTCTACCTTATTTCTTAAATTTATAATTTTTTAAAATTATTTCTATTAAATGCACAAGGAAAATTTTCAATTAAAAAGGATACTTTCAGTACAAATTTTGTAAAATATTTTTTTAAAAAAATAATACACATTGTAAATTTTTATTAATGAAGATTGTTTGAATTCACTTTGTGATTGGGATCATGATTTTTATCTTGCTGTTAAACGGGCCATTTGTCGGTGGTTTTTGCTCATCCAAACTTTTTTTACCAACAGATAAGACTTCATAAACTTTCCTATATAGTTTGACGTTTGAAATTTGGAGCGGGTGCTAACCTACAAATTTCTACAGCTTTACCCAATTTTTTTCATCTGTAAAAGTAACTAAACAGTACAACCTGAGTGCTCCGGCTAAAAATGCAACAGACCCAATAATTGAAGCATTTGGTAGTTCAGTTATTGTGGTAAAAGGGAAAAAGAAAAGAACAAAAGAGAAAACGCAATTCAGTTATAAGAGGGAGGAGGAGGGAGCAGAAGAAAAGGCGGTTCAAAATATCTAGTCTGGACAAAAGGCCCAACATCAGGTACAACGAAATATTAATTCCTAACAACCCATACAAGACACGGAGACCTTCGAAGCATCAACGCTTCCACCTAAACACTAAAACCTATATAGTTACTATTACAATAAAGAACAATAAAAGCCCATCAATTCGAAAAATTCACGATCAACACACTACTAAATCAACTTTGAGGTGACGCTTTAGCAACTCCACCTTGTTGGGCGGCCTGTGCCGGTGTACCATCAGCAGAATATACTGGAGGCTGAGGGTAACCGGCACCATAAGAACCACTATTGTATGATGGAGGTGCCTGACCATAACCAGGCTGACCACCAGGGGTAGAACCATATGGCGGGGGACCATAACCAGGCTGACCAGCAGGGGGAGCACCATAAGGTGCCGGGGCTCTTTGTGGACCAGATTCTGATTGAGCATAGCCAGAAGGGGGCTGAGCAGGAGGATACCCTGGTTGCAATGGGCCAGATTGACCATAGCCTCCTGCTGCGCTAGGCGATTGTGTAGACTGTCCATAAACAGGAGTGCCACTAGGCTTCTGAGGTGGAGGGGGCCCGTAACCAGCTCCATAACCCGACTGTGCTGGGGGTTGATTGCCATAAGGTGCTTGAGAGGTTGGAGGCATCCCATAACCTGGCTGTGCAGTTCCTTGAGCTGGATAGGTAGCTGGGTTTGGGCTCGGCTGCTGGTTAGAACCATAACCTTGCTGGGACATTGAAGTTGGGACAGCTGGAGGAGGCTGGGTTGAGTCCCCTTGAGATCCATAGCTGGGAGTGTGGCCCTCCTGTGTCGGGTTGCCGCCACTACCATAGTTGGAGGCTGAGCTATAACCTTGCTGCTGATCATATGTAGGTGGCTGCCCATACCCTGATTGTGGCGGTGCATTATACCCACCATAGCTGTCCTGAGGATAACCCTGGCCAGGATGGTTATAACCAGAGGAAGGTGGCTGACCATAATTATAAGCAGTCCCATCACCTGCAGGCGGAGCACCCCCAGCATTTTGCTGTTGCTGCTGACCATAGTAATCATAACCACTACCATGAGTTGACTGTTGAGGTGGTGCAGAGGACTGGTCCCAATTGGAGGAGTATCCACCAGATGACTGGGGGGGATATCCTGGATATGGTGGCTGAGGCATATTATACTGGGGCGATGGACCAGAGTATGCTCCAGGCTGCACATAGCCATAACCAGGTTGTTGCATAGGAGCACCAGGAGGAACCCAGCTAGTAGGTGGTCGGGCTTGGTAACCTTGTTGAGGATAACCGCCAGACATTGATGGATTTCTAAGACGATTCTGCAGAAGAAGAAATTGTAATAACAAATTAAAAAAAATACAAAGTGAACTTGTACAAGGTAACATGAAATTCTAAAATAGAATGAACAATGCATGCAAATAAACATGTAAACACCACAAAAATCAACATATAAGATACACAAGATAAAGGGCATTGCCTTAGATTGACTAATTCCATACAGCATTAAGAGGGGGTATAAAGGCCTACATACCGTACTGGTTCGTGATATAACTGAGTTACTCCAGCAGAAGCAGACCCTCTCCCTATTTCAAATGAATGGGTACAAAGGAAAGCACAAACCATAGAAGCAGCCAAACACAATCTATGCTGCCTCAAAAGGCATGCCACGGTGTAGTATCAAGTATCTCAAATAATAGTGTTTAATTTCAATTTATGCATTACTAATTATTCAGAGATACTAAACAAGCTCATTGTTTGAGCCACCAAATACAAAACCAATTTAGAGATATAGTTTGCACTACAGCATCTGTGAGGCAGAAGCAAACATGAATCCAGATTAAAAGGACCGTGCGTACAACTATAGAAATAGTCCTATCAACCTTCCCACCTTATCAACCTAATAGATCACGCTTTTTGTGTCAGCACTTATCATCAAATCAAATAAATAAAAATATAAATATTATCATTTGAACTAAATAGAAATTCCGAGACTCAAACTTCAGTGAACATTATAAGACGAACAATTTCCCGGGGGTGGGGGAGATATATAGAAACACCATGAGAGTAAAGACCAGAAGATGAGCAGCACATGCCATAGCAAGGCTCACACTTGAAAAACAAATATCACTTGGCATAAGAAATAAATGAGAAATAATACTCTCAAAATAACAGATCAATCTTACTTAAAGACCAAAGAGTAATTGTTGCCTGAAAAAATTGCAAGGTTGAAATAAGAGGGAAATAACATAATATGGAAATATTGAGCAACATATTTTATAATTGATGTATAAAAGCTTATTATCCCAGTGTTAACAGATAGATATTAAATTGTTATTTCAAGACATTGAGTAGTTTAATACCCAATTCCACGGTACTACAGAGACAAAAATGGGAAACTAATAGCCCTCGATAATCAATATCAAATTTGAGATTTAGAATCATACCGGGGGCATGCTGAGAGAACACCAACAAAAGGGGTTAAATGTTGGTGTCACTATTGATCCAATACACACTAATCCTACAATAGTCCCAATAACAAGATCAGTCATAGGATGCACAATTAATAAGCACATAAGGCTTTTCCTGTAATCCCAATGTTTATTCACTTGGACCAAAATATGATGGCATAATAAAAAGAGCCTTGATCTCCTCTACATCCTACACCATATATTATATGGACAAACCACCCCGAAACAGCAGGCATCCAAGATAAAAAACCAAACCGCAGTTAATAATCAAGCTTTGCAAGAGCTTGGCATCTTGCACGACAAAGCCGATAAATCCAATACTCAAAAATCCATATATAACAACCTGTTTGGTCCCATATAAGAATACGCTGACTGTCTACGTTGTTTTTGAAGAGGACTACATGTTACACGCACACAAGATATAAGGCATATAGTTAGCAAGTCAACTTGGAAGACCCTGCAAAGTTCACATCCATCGGGACAGAAACTATACCAATATACATTTGCCGCATGTTAATATCATTATCCTATCCAAACTAGATAAATCATAAACTTCAAAAGAAACCAGACCTTCTAACATAGATAAAGTACAGCAGAAGCTCATATCGTTACTCAGAATTCCACTTGATAAGCTAATGCAACTACAATGTGGAGATTATCAGTAAAACACCCTACATATATCAGTTTAAGAGTATTTTCTATTTATATGAAAGTATCCAATGAACAGTCCTGATATCAACAGGCACAGCTAGAAGGATGAAGCCAGAATATTGGGGGAAAAAAGAAAAGGAACCTGACGTCACTGTTCCTCTGCTTCTGATAAGAAGATAAGGGCAATAATAAAACACAAATATATCTCGAATTGACGGTCACAAGCCACAGGCCTCATCGTCTGGGCTATAAATTCTCAACTCCTAAATATCGAACAGAAAATAATACAAGGTCCAAATAACAGAGCCAATCACGCTCATAATTGCTAATTACTAAGGATTAAAAAAATGCAGACAAATGAAGAGCATTTGTGCAAATAATGTCAAAATAATCTTACACCTCAGCAAATTGAATATTAACATTAACATTACTAAGCCTCTGTAACTGATTTTTTTTTTTACAACACCACCAAAATAGAACAGATAACAGTAATCCAGTAGAAACATTGAAATAACCCTGCGTAATTAGGATCATATAAAACAGTTCAGCATAATGTCACAAGGGACCAGGCTCATCTTTGAAAAGGCATGCAACATAATAAGGGTAAACAAACAACCAAACACAACCATCAAACAGCATGAATGTAAAAGGTTAAATGCACAATGCAACAGAAAACATATGGTTCTGAACTAATAGACTTGGCACATGGCAAACATGCTAACCAAGGCCAAATCAAACTCAAAGATCAATGTGAAAATACCTCACTGATGACATGATTAACCAACTGTTTTGCAGACTCAATTTGTTCACTGGTTCCATCAATTTGTAATGTTCTTTCTGTTGATGTGTCGCCGGGGGGAAGATGCAATGGTATCACCTGAAAAAAAGGATTCAACACATTATAAAATAAAAATGAGCACAGAAATTCCACGACTTTGGGACCCAAAGTGAAGCGACATATGACATGAGTAAAAACAAACCTGAATTCTTGCTCCAGTCTGAGCTTGCATATTCTTTATTGTCTCTCCTCCCTTTCCGATCACAAGTCCAACCTGAAAGTAAGGACCATAGCAACCCAAACAAATAATAAAAAATACAAACAGAACGTAGCACAATTTCTAAGACTGTGTGCATGAGTGTGAATATAAATGCATATATAACCTCAACATACTTTATTATTTGGAATTTTCATCACAAATTGATCAGACCCAGCTTGTCCAGTCAGTCGCCTAGCAACAATACCAGAACCTCCAGCTTCAGCCTGCTATATACATGAAGTGGGTGAGTTGTTACAAACTGCCTACTGTTCTCATGCATATTATACATAGTTTATTAGAAAAATACTGGGTATTATACTGCGAAATAACCTACAAAAGATCCTAGCCTCAAATAATTTATCAGTGGTGATTCTAACTGGGGAGAAAGGAACCTTTAGACCGAGGCTTTGTTGGTTTACGAATAATATTTTTTAAGAGATATTAGGGCAAGACCGTGATATATCAAGACATCAAACATGCCAAGTCAACCAATTTTCCCAAATCAAACCTAGATTCAACATTCCGGTCAGCGATTGACTGAATCCATAGAGAAGTACTTTGTAATACCTCAGCAAGAACTTCGTTAATCAACTTCTCAGCAGTAGCAATTTGATCAGGAGTGCCCATAAGTTCCACCATCCTTGTTGGAGAATTTGGGTCTGCATCCATATCACGGGTAACTTGGATCTTCGCTCCAGACTGCGTTTGCAGATACTTGATTGTCTCCCCACCTTTACCAATAATAACGCCGACCCTTCCATTTGGAATGTCTATTTTTTTGCTAGTACCCTGATAGGCATAAGAAATGGGAGCAGCTGAAGGAACTGAGTATTGGGGCTTCGCATCTGTTTTCAGAGAGATCAATTAAAACTGTGCATTAATACAGAGGAAGATGCGCTTCCAGGTCAGAGGACAAGAAATGCCACTGGATAAATACCAGTAATACCGGCAGTGAATTGACATAATAAAGGCAATCAAGAAACACGACTTCGGAACAATTTAAGAAACAACAGAACCCTAGGCTTCAAAACCAAATATCGGACGGTACTGAGGAAGTCACGCTGCTTAGCAGTTAAACCCTTACCGTTGGAATCAAATCCTGAAGCACCGTTCTCGACCTTGGAACGCTTGGCATCCAACCCAGTTGCTCCACTGCTGTTTAAGAGGCGAGCAGCAACCTCCTGAGCTCGTTGCTTGGCAAGCTCAATACCAGTTGCCGCCGGGGGCGGGACGCTGTTATAGGAAGCAGGCGGAGCGTGAGGACCATCGGGAGATGTAGACGCGATGGGCGCGGAGAAGCCAGTAGGCCTGTGGGTTGATTGAGAGAGCGATGGCTCTTCATATTTGCGCTTGTGAGTCGTAGTATCTGTGCCCGATGAATACTGAGGTTCGTCGGCCATTAGGTTTCTTGGAAGATCGAATGGAAGAAACCCTAGACAATCAGATTAGGATCGAGATTGGCATTATTGTCGTTTTATATATAGTGGTAGTTGGAGAGATGCTACTGGAGCTTCGCTTGGGAAAATATCGTCTGCGCCTTTCTTATTGAGAACGATCTCTTTATTTACCCATCACAGTTTCGCTGAAATTTAAAAAAAAAAAAAAAACGAAATAATGGATTTTTTTTTGCCAACAGATATAATCAACCATTAATACATGGAAGACAGCATATTTAAAAGAGCGCAAAATAATAACAAGTAACAACAACAACAACAGTGTGATTAGGTTTAGGATCGTGAGACTGAATTGGGCTGAAAAATTAGTGTTATTAAATATATATAATACTCAAAAGTATGGTAGTTGGTGATATGAGACTGTACTCCTCCGGTCCTAAATATAAAACTTATTTTGTAATGTAAAAGAATAGTTTATAGTCCATTAACATTCAATGGCGCAAAATGCTGCCCCAAGTAGTGAGAAGTTACTAAAAATGACGCGCTGTCTTGTGAGAAGAGTAAATGCACAGAATGCGTGATTATTTATCATTTTTGTATATTACTATCTCCGTTTCTAATTATAAAATTTAATTGATTAATTTGAGAAAATTAAATAAATAAATTAAGTTAGTTATTTATAATAAATAGATACTGTCTTTCATAAAATATCCTTGCTAATTAACTATATTGACTAGAACTACCATTATTAGAAGGACAATTTTGAAAAAAAAAATTGCATAAATATGATAGACAAAGTGGATTTGGATCTTATATTTAGGATCAAAATAAAAATCAAATAAAATCTTATATTAAGAATCGGAGGTAGTAGAAAACTACATGGATTGGCTGTTACAGATGCTTGAGTTGTGAGTACAAGTATCCCGGAAACTAGAACAAGGATTATGTCAAATGTTTCTGCCTATTTTCATCGTCTGGCAGCATATGAATGAGGGTTATTTGTCTTCTTTTTCAAGGGAATCCCTCTTACTCATGTTTTTATATTGGCTGTCAAGGTTAGAATGGTATTTGGGATTATAGTATTTCACACTAACATCAATAACTCAACATTGGTTAGAAGATCCTAGGATAATACTGCTACATGATTGATGATTGGTATGTTGATGCCTGTGGTTGGCAGGCTAAGATATTTACTTGATTTCTCACCAATTCCGTAACTTTAAACCTAATCCTTCTGTGTATATGGATTATAAAGCTTCTCATAATTGAACAAATCATAAGAATTTCTTAAAGCCATCCGCTGAGATGCTGTGTATTTGCCGTTTTAGATGTAATGCATGCTAAATTATCGCGCATACAGTAGTTAACATTTTTTTTTTTACCCACGCTTTTATGAGCATTTTAAGAGTTTTGATTGTTTTTAGAACTTCATGAAATCAGTTATACACAAAAACATAAAATTTTACAAGACATTTGTTCTATGATTACTACTAAAACATGTTTATTTTGAAAACGTTGGCATTAACTCTGTGTTTAGTATAAGAAAAATAGAAGGAGGGGAAAATAATGGAAAATTTTAATGAGTTTGATTTAAAAAATTAGAGAAGTATAGTTATTAAATTATTAATATAGAGAATATGTAACATAAAAAGGTAATAGAAATTAGTTAAAAAATTTTAACCTCGTTTTTAAAATTTTTAAGATCAAACTTATTAAAATTTTTCTCCATTCTCCTCCCATTCACTTCACTCATAACCTAAACATTAACCATGGGATATTTGGCCTCTTGGTAAATATTAAGCCCTTCAAGAATGGCCAAGAGTTCGGCTGCGGGGTTTGGACAATGTACAATTCATTCAGTCATTTGGTACATCTCAGATAAGACCACCACATGCTGCAACACTTTTCGGTTCACAGAGCCATTCTAGAAATTTATCATAGCTAACGAAATCATATAATATTAGACAATTACTACTTTTAATTCTTAATATAAAATTTAGTTACTTAATCCGAATAGATTTAAAAAGTTTGTTGAGTTAATTATTTATAATAATTAGGTATTGTTGTCATTTGATTGAATCTTTAATTTAATATGTACAACTACTACAAAGATTATTTAAAAATAAATAAATATGAAAAACAAAATTAATTGAAATATTATATTTATAAGCAAATTAAAAATCAAACAAGCTTTTATATTAAAAAACTGGATAAAATATTATATTAAAAAATAATAAAGAAACAAAAGGTTAAAAGACGACTTTAACTCTTAACAAGTAAAATATTTTTTATGAAAAATAAACGCATTAATTTTATATGTTGAGATAAATGATAACATTGCATACGTGTATTCTTATTCATACCACAAGCTCAATATTGTGCCTGTTTGGGTCAGCGTTTGCTGCCCTAAACATGGTTTAAATTCATAAATAAACCTGATTGGAGATAGTGTGATGTTTGGCATGACTTATAATGTATTGAGTTTATTAGATTTTAGTTCTTTTCTTCCCACCTTAGAGCTCCCCCATGACTGCTCTCTGTCACCCAACGTCCTCCATTGCCTCCTCACCAAAACCACTGCCTGTGGTCGTCTCCGTCGCTTCTCCTAAAAGTAATCAATTCCCAATTGTTCCCCTATAATTACCACTACCACAATAAAATTTGAAGTATCTCACAGACTTTAAGAGCCACAGCCAGACACATAGAGAGGGAGGGAGAGAGGGACTTACGCTTAGATGGCAACGCTATAGAAATTCAAGCTCCTAGTGATGCAATGCGCGTCGTCCAAAGCCCCACACCAAGCCCTGTGACTAGCCCGCTAGTTCAGTTTCAGAGTTGGAAAACCACCTTGCGAATGCTTCTCTGCCGAAGCACCAGTAGCCGATCACCTCATCGACGAGAGACAACCTTTCAACTGAAGCATGTGCTGGATTCATCGGAGGAGTCGAAGGAGGAGGAGAGAGGGAAAGATTCAATG
This sequence comes from Neltuma alba, assembly GCF_004799145.2. Taxonomy (NCBI): domain Eukaryota; kingdom Viridiplantae; phylum Streptophyta; class Magnoliopsida; order Fabales; family Fabaceae; genus Neltuma; species Neltuma alba. The sequence goes on along the minus strand of NW_021634993.1, from coordinate 20,655 downwards.
TGGAGGAACTCATTGAAAGAATTATTTAGGTCCTCACTTTAGGCCCTATTTGGCAGAGCAGTGAAAATCTTCTACAAGCATGTTTCACATAAACCGAGACAAAACTTCTCTAATATATTTACTTCATATTCCGTAAATCACTATTGAAAAGCAGCTTATAAGCTACTTATAAGTTGTTCCAAACAGGCTCTCAATTGGATCAAGGAAAAGTCATTCTTTAATGTATATCCTATTCTTTTTATGAAGAAAAATAGTGGTAGTGAAAAGTTAAAGTGAGGAAGGTAAGTTAAAAAGAGAGAAGAGTGGGACATATTGGATTTGACGTGGAAGAATGAATGTAATAACTAAATCTCTAAAATTTTCACATTCAATTCACTCATTAAATTTTACTTCTTCATTATGTTATGTCAATTCATTTTTTTTCTATGTTTTACTTTATATTTAAAATATTTTTTTATGATTTTTCTAAAGTTTTAAAATTTAATTCACTCATTAAATTTGACTTCTTCATATTAAATTATTTTAATTGTATTGTATTACTACCTCCGATCCTAATTATAAGAGTTAGTTGACTAATTTGAGGAGATTAAGAAAATAAATTGAGTTAGTTATTTGTCCTCAATAGGTGTTGTCTTTCCTAAAATATCCTTACTAATCAAGTGTATTGACTAAAACTATAATTATTAGAAGGACTATCTTAAAAAAAATTGAGTAAATATGAGAGACAAAGTGGACTGGGATTTTATATTTGGGATCAAAATAAAAATCAAATAAGATCTTATATTAAGGATCGGAAGTAGTATGTAAAATTATTTTTTTAATAACATATCATTGTTTATTGAAACTCATACTTATTTTGGTTATTTTACAACTAAATTTATTTTTATTCAAATATAATACAAACAATATTTTACCAATCTCACTTTTACAAACTAACTTTTCTAAATTGTAATCTAAACACAATTCAACTTATTCAATTTAATTTTTTTTCAATTTTACTTTTTCAAAAGTTAAATTAATAATAAGCTCTTTTTTTAATCGCTAATTCAAACAGACTTATTAACACTGTGCGAATTACACGATTTAAATCATTCTCTATGCAACAGTAACTTATGAGATGTTATTCGAAGTTGAAGGGTTATAAGCAATGGCAAAACAACACGTGTGAATGAGGATTCTCCCACTCATTTCTCCTCTGCATTTCTCTCTTTTTCTTGCAAAATTATTCATTATCTTTAGTTTTTAATAACCCGAGTTGACTTGACCCCGCGCAAGCGTCAACAATACGCATGTCAAAGTCGCCCGTTAATTCCAATATGCGAGACAGAGGTTGGAATTTAAAAAGTCGCCCGTTGCCAAAGTGCCCCATATTCCCTCCCGTTTTCTTCACTCACAAGCCTAGGGTTTTCACCCTCCCCCCTCCCCCCCAAATTTCAAATTTCTGTCTTCCTTTGACGCTCCAACTCGTCGCTTTACAAAATTAGAAGTCTATCAAAGGCTCGGGGCTTCGAGTTGGTTGGAGTTTGCCCTTTCGGAAGGGTACTTAGATGATCCCAACTCCATTGATTCCTCCTCCCCAAAATCCCAACATCGTTCCCTTACCACCTCATTATTCCATGCTTAAAGAATCGGTTGACCACTTCCTAACTAAATACAGGAACGGCGTCACTGATTTCTGTGATTTCAGCTCCATATTTTCTCGAATGCTGCAGAGCATGGCTGACCCGCCTTTGGGAGTCGTCTGGTTTTATTCGGCCCTTGGGTTTCATACGACCAAACTGGCAGTTCAGATAGAATCTTCGGGAAGAGCAGCAGTAGCCAAGGATTTATTTCAGCTGTTAGTCTCTTGTTCGGATTATTGTGGTTCGATGAAAAGGATTGCTATTCTAGCTCCTTTTGTTTTTGAGTTGCACCGTTTGGTGGTCGAGGAGACCGACTTGAAGAGCGAGGTCCAGAGCTTATTGGAAGGACTAATTAGTTATTGCAGCATTTTCTGTGGCCAGGGGCTTCAAGAAGACAGCGATGGGATGACCAGTTTGGACCCAAGCTTCTTGGTTGTGATTCCCGTGTGGATAGTGGATCAATCTGGGGTTTGGGATCACTCGAAAGAATTTTTCCCCATTATCAGCGACCAACTTCGCGAGGGAATAAAATCGGGATGTGATATTGGGTTCTTAGCTGGAATCGTGATGTGTGAAGCTCTCTTGTTGAATTTGTGCCTGGAGTTCGAATCAGGGATTGCCAAAGCAGAGCAGGAGAAGAAGTTGCACGGTGTAGCAGTTCAGAACATTACTGGGTTTCGTAATTTTTATTTTCTAGGTGAACTTATTCCTCCATACGTAAATTTAATTAAATTGAAACACTATAATTTATGGTTTTTTTTAGCCTGTAATTTAATTTTGTCACGTTATTTTATTACTTTGGAATCTCGATTCTCGGGTTTTAGTGAGATAAACCTTTGACGAAATGCACGTTTATTTATTTAGTTATATTGGCATTCTGATAGTCAAGGCTGTTTTGTTATTTTCGGGACCAGTACCCCGTTTTACAAGCACCAAACTAATCAGATGAGTGCGTACTATGTATCCCTCTCTTTTGGTTTTCTTTTGCACTAATCTTTTGTTGAACCTTTTGAGCTTCCTGGGGTGACCCTATTCTAGTTTTCGTGTTTGCAGTTCCTGATTTCTTATTTTTTGGGTATCAGATATCCTTTCCAGGATGATGTTGGAGCCGGTTTTGCCAGTGGTCAACATACTGGTCAGTATGATGCCTTATTTTAATTTTCCTTGGACACACTTTTCAGTTTGGAATTATTGGCTTTTACATTTAGGCAATGCACGTACTTCCCCTGAGGGTGATGTGTGATCTCAAAGCTTAAGGCGCCATAACATTAACCTTGAATAATTTCAAGATCTCACAAGAGAATTGAGGAGACTTCTGTGCCTTTACGCACAAGGCATAAGTTTAATAGATGCCAGTGCCACTGCCTCCTCGGTTGGCACGCTGAAACATATTTTACAGATGAGAATATGGATGGGGTGAGCTATTGTGTCGCACATTGTTCACGTCAGTTTACCTTAAGTTATATTCTTCATTTGATATTTGAGGTAAGGCCTGGAGTTATGGTAATGAACAAGATTTATAGTAATGAGCAAGATTAGTAAGCGTAGTTTAGATTTTGTTACTTTAAAACTTATTTGTGTTAAACCTTTTTCATTAAGTTGATTTAGTTCACTGCTTCCTCATGAATAAATACTGACTTGTGATTTTCAGTATGTTATCCTTGAGAAGGATTAGTGGATTAGCTATTTATGGTGCTCGTTAGCCCGTCTTCTTGAACATTGAAATTAAGAGTTTAGTTATATGAAATGAATTATGTCCTTACCCTTCAATATATACTTTCATATATAGATAGATAGGATAGATATATTATTATTCGGTTCAACAACTAAGTACTTGATTTGCTATATAGGGTCCTGAAAATGAAGTTCTTCTTAAAGAAGTCCTGTTCAATGCTGTTATGACGGTAGAGTACTCCTTCATTAACCCTCAAGCAGGAATTTCACTGTGTCCCAAAAGCTTGAAAGATTTTGCTTTAACGTGGTTATTTGTCACTGACTTCGCAATCCAGTCTGCTAGGTATGATGAACGACTTTTGTTGTTGTGATGGAGCAAGGGGTTTCTAAAATTTTTTGGCTGACGGGTCTCATGATCTGGTTAATCACAGGGACAAAGGCGATCAAGAGAAAGCCGTTTCTTATTTAAACGCCTTCTCTAGATCATGCATACCTACGCAATTGATTAACTGGGTTACTAGTCAGAGTAATGTTGGCGGAATGATTAGCCAACCAAATGTTTCCACTCCCATAGCTCTTATAAGTGAGTTCTTGGAAAATATTCAGAAACTCTGACAAATTTTGTCTCTTAGAATGTTTCTTTTGCTGCTTCAAATGGATGTTACTACATCTCTTAAAAGTCTAGTAGGCTATTTCAGTGAATGTGGGTTCATTCTAAAGTCCATTTTTGTCGCATTGTCATTGCCTTGTTGATTGAACTCAGATATCAGTTAACTGAGACAAGCTTCCCATGTTGTGGTTTTTCTTTCTTATTAGTTGTCTGTAAAACTTTTGCTTCAAATATCTAACAAATGGTTTAATAATCAGAGTGGCTTCTAGCCGTTGAGGATCAAGGACTGAGCATCTTCGATGGTGATACTGCCAAGCTACGTGCAAAACCCAAGTATTTCACATCAAGAACTGAGTACGGTCCCCCAATCATAAAAAATTCCTATTACAATGTGGGTAAGAATCTCTTTCTACATTCTCGTCACGGAGGGACAGAGGAAGATAAACCGGACACCTGTGATATAGACATGGATGATCCTATGGACGCCATGGTTTTGTCTGCGGACGATAGAATGAGCAATAGCGACACTGACGGAACAAGAAAACGCAAAGAATGTATTGCGGATGAGACTAAAGCAAAGGTAAAGTTTATGAGGTGCCAGTTTCAGGAGAATTCAATGAGGGAAAACTCAATTGTATTCCGGCAGCAGTGACGACGCTTTGGATGGTGGGAGCGAGCCGGATTTTGAAAGTAACGGACGGGGCAACAACCGCACGTGGATGCTAGGCAGGTCAGTCATTTTCTGCTAGTAAACCGGAAGCATAGAGAAGCCGGTCCGGTCCTTTGATAGGAACCTCGCGTGTTTTGGAAGCTAGTTTAAACGAGCTTTCACGGTTGGAATTTGTAGTTCAATCTTGAAGAGGTGTCTTCCGGGGTAACCATAGCTATGACTGCCTGCTCTTAATTCTTTGTTTCTGAATTAGTCATGAAAAGTTGTCCCTCTGTCAACTTCTGATGCGTATACTAGAAGTTACCCGAGCACGCGCTGCTTCGAAGGGAAAAAAGGAAAACAGGTGTCTTCTCAAATAATGCCGTTTAACGACCGAAATAAAACTGAGCGCGTTATTATTATGAATGCAAACAAAAAAGATTATGAATTTATTTTGTGAAACCAGCCAAACCTGCCTACTTACTCTGGAAAATATTATTAATTATTAGAACCATATATTAATAAATGAACTTATTTCCATGTCATTTATTTCAGACCTAAAGTCATTTGAAACCTTTTTTTTTTTTTTTTCCATAACTCATTGCGCCACCCCTATCCAGTGCTTGGGTATTCAAACAATCGACTAAGAGTGTGTTTGGATGAAACTAAATCATGCTTTAGAGAATAGCTTCTGGAGAATAGATTCTGAAAAAAATAGATTTTGAGAAGAATAGATTTGATGAAAAAGTGATTCTGAGAAGTGTGAGTGTTTGGATAGTTGTTATTAGAAGTACTTTTTATATATACAAATTGACATAAATTAATATGATAATTATAGAAAAAATATATTTTATGATATATTTTAATTTGAAAGAATAAAATTGTTAATAATATATTTTTTATTAACATATGTTAATAATATATAAGATAATATATTAATAAATAATTATATGTATATATTTATAAGATATAAGATTAAATATATTTATAAAAATATGTTTATAAAAAAAACAACAAGATATATATCCTATAGGTTCTCACACCCTCCCATTTTTCCTCTAAAAGTAAAAAATTTCTGTTTTTCTCAAAACTATGGTTTTGGAGTCAAAACCATGGTTTTGAACCCAAACCATGGTTTTGATTTTTTTAATGGTGTTTGGCTAACATTTTTTCCAAACCATGGTTTGGGTTCCAAAACCATGGTTTGGGGTGCTTGCCAAACACACCCTAATTCAGATTGAGCTTTGCAGAACCAGTTTTGGGCAACATTTGAAAATTGAAACCTATAAGCTTTAAATTAAAACATTTATTTTGTGAACGTGATTTGCTTTTTAATGATTCATTTCTGTATTAAATAATCTTGTAAGTTGCCAAGCTTATTCTACGTTAATAACATGTATTTGCTATAATATACGCATCACATGTGCGAAAATTCACTTTCAAGCCTCAGGGATAAAAGAATAGTTTACCAATTGCAGTTTAATAAACTCATGGTCCCGGACTTGATATGAAAGAACTGGATGTGGATAAAACAAGCTTAGCTTAAGCTAAATGACAACTAGTCGAGGACGAGTAGTACGATGGTACGTACGAGTATTATGTTAATTGAGCATCGCCTTTTGTCGAACTATCGCTGAAAGCAGATTCCCTATTAGTAGTACTGTACCTCCTGCAACAATATCCAGAGCGCATCATGTAATTTGTCTTCAGTCTATGACTTGATCCTCAAAAGCAAATGTTCCTTCCCATTTTAACGCGGCTTGCTTCCCCTTCATCTATCTCAAAGTTGATTTTCCACGGCTGTTCTCTGTTCCTCCTTCATTTCGACTAGCCTTTCTTTTATGATCCAGTTCAGCGTACATTTCCTCAATCATGGGTTTCCATAGCCGAACACGAGCATTTATAAACCAGTTAGATACCTGTGCACATAGTCGGATCATCAAAGAGCATAATCAAGGATTAAAAAACACAATTTGCAAATGATCGAATTTCGGTCGACCAAGGACGGACCTGGCTTCTCGTCAACCCAGTTCTTAAAGCAAGTAAATGTTTCTCTGAATCTTTAGGATACCTGAAAATCCATCAAATCATATCATATAAAACTATATCTGAGAATGTGGAGCTTAATGTTTGTGGGGCTCGTAGATAACATATTTTATGGTAAGAAAACTCACGGATGGAGAAAGTTCTGAAACATCCAGGCTCTTAAGACCGAGACAGAGTTTTCTGGCAAGCCCCTTTGGGGCCTCCATAACTGATGATCTTTTCGTTTCAACTGTTGGAGAGCCAGTTGCTTATGGATGAGTGAAGTATCAACAGATCTTTCCTTGTCCAGTGTGCATAAACTGTCAAAATCCCGCCCCATGGCAAGAATGTAATTGCTGATCCTCTCTCGCAAGTTCTTGTACAAGAAAGAGATCGTTTGAAGAGCAAAATGCGCATGAACGCGTGGGTCCAACTCTGTAGCAGCATGGAATGCAGACACAACAGTATGAATCTCATCCAAACACTGATTATATCGCTTGTCCACCTGAGTCAAAAAAAGATAGCTCATTGGAATCATTTTCCACTCATCAATTATTGAAGCATGAAAAACAAAAAGTGAACATAATTACATCTCTGAATCAATCAGGATAATAATTGGCGCCATCACCAAGTAAGATAAGGATGTACGCTTCATACCAGTTCTAAGAGTGTCAGCAGCTGGGATTTCTTTGATTCAGCTGCATGTCTTTCCAATGGAGCTTCCATGTGGAATTTGAACATAGAATTTGCTTGTGAATATCTTATCTGTTCAAGATTCTCAAGTGAAAAGCTTGCAAGTTGAGCAAGTATCTCTTGAACTCCAGTAAGATATCTTGATCCTAGCATTGCCTGCGAAAAATGGAAGTGTCTACCAGAGTTCAGACTCATGGCAAGTTCCCTGTTGCTGCAAGAGGCATGTTCCAATCCTGACCTTGCTTTACTGAAGCAACGGGTGATTTCATCAGAACAACTCACCTCTGAGCACTGGCCTGTGGTTTGAGATGTTGCAAGACTTAATACAGGTTCATTACTAAAATTAGATGAACCATAAGCATGGCTGCTCAAGTCTGTAACATTTGATGAAGCCCATCCATTTGAATCCAAGATTTCCTCAGGCATATGATTGTTGCAGTCATGGCCCCCGGAAGTTAAATGCAAATGACTTGGAGTATATGACCAATTGTCTAACATGTAAGGTCCCAATGAGCCCAATGAACTGAACGAAGGAGATAAAACTTGTGATTTCTCTAAATTTTCTTGAAGACCAATTCTAGCAGCAAGAATGCTAGCAAGTGAAGCAGGGGTAACTGGTGTTCCTCCGGCTGTTTGCTCCTGAAACTCACTGTTATTTATGGGACATGAAGTTCCATGTGAGGCATATCCAAAAATGTTCTTTCCTTGCGATGAAGAAAATGCATTAGAACCAGTACTTTCTGGATTTATCAGGCGCACATTCACATTGCTTACAGATGAGCCGTGCACTTCAGAACCAGAAAGCATTGATATCCCATCTATGATACGGGTTTGGTCATTGAGGTTCAATGAATAGCACTGAATGAGTGAGTTGGGCGTTGGGTTTTGTGGAGCTTCATTAATGGTACTTGAATTTTGGCCAGCCATCTCCTCTGGAACACTCAACATATCTTTTTGCATCCACATAAGTGATCGAATTTAGGCTGATCCGACGAAAAAGAATCTCGTTATCTTTCTTCCATACAAGAACTCTCTTTGCTCATTTGTAGCCACATATTAAGCTGCACCCAAGCTGAACAAGAAAATAAAAACAGGGAATGAGCGACAGACGACTAGACGATTCTATGACATCCTAATTGACAAATCTTGGCCTTAAATTTGAAATTTTATAGTAGACAATACATCAAAAGGTGAAAATTTAATATCAGATTGCTTTCAGACTCCTATCAAGTGTAATGTATCAACTAAAAAGAAGCTACAAATTTAGCAAGCCTACTTTACTCTGCAAAGGGAGTTCTCAGCCACCAGGAAGCAAGGGAAGTCACTGTATAGGACTTTACTTGAAGAACCAGAAATGGTCCAAACATTTGACAGCTGATAGACCGTATATGTGTACTTTCCTCCTGTTATCTGGAGAAGAACCCAAAAAAAGAGAGAGAGCTCTGCTTGAGGTTCAATTGTTATATATGATAGCCAAAAGGAGTAGCGCACAAGAGAAGATGGTTGTTCATGGGAAAGAGGCCAAGATGAAACCAGTAGTCCCCAGCTTACCTTGCTCAAGTTTAAACCAAACCAGAAACCCATAAAAGAGTCCTATACTTGTATTGCTAATGGCCCATTTCTTGTCTTCTTCTCTCAACAGTTTGAACTCTTACTTAACACATACAGAGAAGATGGAAGAAGAAGAAAAAGAAAAAGAGAGGCTATGTGCGCGTGTTTGAATGGTGTGGGACAAAAGGGGCTCATTAATTGAGACAGAGGGAGGGGGAAGCGCTGCTACAAAGAAAAAGAGAGAGAAACGTTTAGGGGCACTCATTTCTGAAGCAGGCTTTAAGGGGCCCATTTCTTGCCCCTCACTCTGATCTCTTTTGTCCTCCTCACTCACTCCATCTTATTATCTGCTTCTCTGCAACCATCGCAATCAAAATATATGGATTCTCTCTGTTCAAGCTTCTGTTCATGGCAGGTACTACTCAACGAAAGCCCTTTGCTTTTTTAGCTCTTTTAAAACAAGAAAGGTACTGTGACGAGAAAGATGAGTAAATGGAGTAAAAAGTCTCTTACTTTCCCTCGAGGCTGCAACAGCTAGAGGCGAATGGAATGAAAAACCACTGTTTTAGCAAGGTGCTTTTTCTGTGGGGTGGCCAGACACACATAGAAAATGAGGTAAGCAAAGCCAAAACAAATGATGACAAGGAGAGCTGAGAAGATCTTTGACGAATTTACTATAGCTATTAATGAACCTATCAATCCCATGTCGTTGATGGCATGGGCCAATCCTACGGGTGTGAGTTCTAAGAGGCATCATAATGAGCATATGCTCTAATAATTAATATAGTATAATATAATAATTCATCAGTACGTAGAAGCACAGCCTCTGTATTCATCGCAAATGGCAATTTATCTGAATTTTCTTTCGGGGATCAATCTATCTATTCATCTTGCTTCGAGGCGGATCGATGTCCTTTTCCTTTTGAGGTTTTGTTCATCATCCGCGACTTTATCAATGCCCAAATGATTTTGGACAGAAGAACAATATAAAATTTCAAAATGTCATGATTATATTTGCAGCTCAGAAACGTCTATTGCAAGGGTTTTATTACTCATATTTATCACTCTGGTACAGTCAAGTTGGTAGGTAAACAGAATAAGCACATGTTGGTGACGGAAGCTAAAGTAAAAAAGAACAAAAGAGAAGTGATCAAGGGCACGAGAAGGTGACGTGTGGGGCATGTGTAAGCTTTGGGATGATACGAATGAGTGTGTCCGCATAGTGCCCATTCTTCCTCATAAATGACAAAACCACCTTGGCCATGCAAGTGGGCCTTGGCTTCAATCTTAGCAAAACCCGCTCAGCCACTTCAATAGCAAAAGAACCAATATTATTGGATGCATCAGAAGGAATTAAATCCTTCGTAGTGCGACGAATTTCGGTTTAAAAAAAAATTCATTTTTAGTATCTAACAATACTTTCAATAAGATTGTTTCCAATAAAAGAATAATTGTGCCCAGAAAGAAAATTCAATAGCAAAGTGAACGCAACGAGGTCCCATGATAGTAACACGAGCCATTGGTAATATGATGTGAAAAGAATTCTCATTTGATTTTAACTTATTAAGGATAAATCTGAAAAATTATAAAAGTCTTAGAAACTTTAACTGACTAATATTCTTAATTTGAGCAGAATAAGAATACTTGCAACGGGATTTAAAATGGGGACTAAAGTGTCAATAACTTTTTCACAAAGTGCTCAAACGCCATCCTGCAATTAAACTTGCAAGGTGACCCCGCCGAGGGGTTTCTGTCTGGGTCATAGGCTTTCGGCCCACCATCAACCACTCGTTCAATGAATTTAGGCCCAATATCAGGCCCGACGAAAAAATCAAGCCCATTTTCAATACGTCCTTCATGGGCGACCTGCACTCTGTTTTTGTCTGTTGTCTCTTTGGTCTTCTTTTTCTCTCCAGCAACATTAAGTGCGAAAGTAGTATAGTGTGAGTTAAATGTAATAAACAACACTATTAACATGTCATAAACAATCTGACTTATTCTCAGGACCACAAAAATAATTAAGTCTTCGATTGATAAAACTAAAAAATAAAAATGTACAATCAACAGGAGACTAATATTATAAATTATATACCAAATCGATCACCCGTAATTAATTATATAAAGTAGATTTGATGGAAGCGGGAGAGAGGCGTTGATGCTGATAGTCACAGCGTCACAGCTCAGACACTCACGTGGAGGTGAAAGTGGGATCACAAGCAAGTAGAAGATTCTGTCACTTTTTGGTGACATTTAATTTAAGCCGCACGAAAAGTGTCTGAACTGCCCCACCTGCCATCCCACCCTTTAATTTCTCCCCTGTACGCATCCACCACCACTTGCTTCTTCTTCTTCCTCCTCCTCCTCCCTATGTTTCTCTCCTTTTCATCTTTCATTCAATAATGCTGCTACGCACACCTCTCCCATTTTCCATGGATGTGATATGCCAGCTAGTTATCAGCTCTATATTTTAATCTGATACATTTATTGGGTTAGCCAGAAACCGGATCAATCAATCATTAACGTAACTCTCTAAAGATGCAAGCTTTAAATCCAAATTTTTTAATGCCGCATTACCACAATAAGAAACGTAGTTATGAGTAGAACCGTATTCGAGTCGCCTAGTTTTTGAACCAGTTTTCTAATGGATAATAATAATAGTAGTCTTGATTTCAAACCAGGTATGTGTAATCTGCCCACGACAATATACAAACATACAACCGCGAAACCGTGATCGAACAGCTAGGGATGAGATAATACGATTTTTTTTATTAATAAATAAAGAAGAGACCAAACAATCCAAGTAGCATCTAGCAATAACCACTTAGCATTGAGGACGAGCACAACGAGACAGAGATCATTAGCGGCAAATCCTTAATATAGTATTCATCGATAATTAACCAATTAATGTTGTGCATGGAGGGTTGAGAGGGCGAGGAGGGCAAGTTTCTGAAGGTTGAGCTTCACCACGGTGTCCACGAACATCTTCGTATCTTCTGCAGTATTGCCCGGCGGTATGTCGACGGTATATGACTCCACAACCATAGTGTAGACCTTACCGTCGTCCGTATGAAACTCGTTCGCCGACGTGACGGAGCGATAATCTTTGAGTCGGTGCTGGCCACCCACAACCCTAAAGCTGAGTATGTGGTTGTCATCGTCTAAGATCTCGAGCCTCTCGGTGCTGGTGGATGCTGGGAGACCGGAAACCACCGTGACCTCTCTGATGCTGCCGACGCCGCCGTCACCTTTCATGTTGCAGCTCTTGATGAAGTGCTTGTATTTCTGAGGATTCTCGAAGCTCCGAATGAAACCCCACACGATTCGAGCCGGAGCCTCGATTCGCTGAGTTATGATGGAAGTGCATGTGTTGGGAGGAGCTTCGAACTGGTGATATTTGTTGATGATGGGCTCAAGTACTGCAAATTCCGCTGCCGTTAGACCATGAAGCTGTGCTTCTGACGCCATTGGAATCGATCGGAAGAGCTAGGAGTAGTAAAGGCGGGCTCTCGCACGAGGATCTATATATATATATATATAACAGCTACATCAATGGATACGGTTAATCCCCGAACATGTAATAAAGAAGATTTTCCGTATTAAATATATATATTGACTATGTATATATATGCGTGTTCGTGTGTGTGATTAGATGTTTGAATATAATCAAATTTATAGAATAAGCATCAGATTCATATAATAAGTTAAGGTTTAATCTCCAGATCTTCGATATATATTGTCAATATTTGACAAAGATTTAAATGATGAGATTAAATTCATATCATATATATTTCTCTCATCGAGATAATAGAAAGATTATGATAAATCAAGACACAGAAAACGTATTACTACCTCCAGTTTTAATTATAAGAACTGATTGACTAATTTGAGGAGATTAAGAAAATAAGTTAAGTTTGTTATTTGTAATAAATAGGTGTTATCTTTTCTAAAATATCCTTACTAATCAAGTTTGTTGACTAAAACTATAATTATTAGAAGGACTATCTTTAAAAAATTATATAAATATGAGAAGCAAAGTGAATTGAAGTCTTATATTTAGGATTAAAATAAAAGTCAAACAAAGTCTTATATTAAAGGCCTGAGATAGTATATCTTAAATGGATAGGATATAAATATTTTGTCTTTTTGAAATATTCCTAGACCTGAGATAGTATATCTTAAATGGATAGGATATAAATATTTTGTCTTTTTGAAATATTCGTACCTAAGCCATCTCCATACATTATTTGTAAACCATCCCTGTGATCTGACTATCCCCGGGAGAGGGGGAGGGGTCTAGGTTTTAATAGTCTAAAGTTCAAACCCTGCATGAGAACTCTGACCGAAGAGGCCCGGTCCGAATCAGAACCCTCTTCACCCGCTCGTTTATTTACTTTCTATCAGAGACATTTAATTATACGTGTTCACACGTCTCGTCGTTTAATCAAAAAACTACATATTTGGCTTGTGAACTAGGCGAATGGAAAGGGGTGGCCCCCAATAATCTAGCGATATGAGGGAACGTGTTGTTCGTAATTTTAAAATGCTCGGATTTGTATCTCTGGCGACTTGACAAAGGAAAGATTCGGTGATGTATTCCATTGTTATTTTTTCATATATATTACTGTCTTCTGTTCTTAATATAACAGTTAGTTAATTAATTTGAATAGATTAAAAAAACTAATTAAGTTAGTTATTTATAATAAATAAGTATTATTTTTCTTAAAATATCCTTATTAATCAAGTATATTAGCTATAACTATCATTATTACAAAGACTATTCTGGAATAAAATAGATAAATATAAAAGACAGATTATATTATGATCATATATTTAGAATGAAAATAAAAATCAAATGAACTCTTATATTAAAAATAGTATAATCAAATTAAATAGTAAAAAGTTGAAGAAAGGAGGGCCATGACAACTCAAATTTGGGAGAGCTTACTATATATTCACGCACGAAACACGACAACCTTTATTCTAGCTGCCTCTGGAGCATGTTGCTGACTACAGGTTCCAATACCCATTGAGCAATTATTTAGAAGGAAGCAAGCAAGGGGAACAAAACAAACTCTTTAATTTGTTCGCGTGATGCCAAGTCCCCTTTGTAGCCTCATGCACGTTGGCCTATTGGCTATGTTTTTGCCAAAAAGTCGTTCGACATGAAGCTATTTGAATAATATGTTGAAAAATGTGTTTCATTTACATACGAAGAAAACTTAAGAACAAAAATTAGAAGTGACAAAGAATCAAAAAGAGGAGCAAGGCCACATGTGGGTACTGTACATGTACAACTACTTTGCATGTGTGGAAGCTTTATTTGGAATTTCCTTTCGTACGGTGTGTTGGGATTCTTCATGGCCTGTTAGCACATAGCATTATTATTCTCTATTCATATACTACTTTTATTCTAATCATAAGATTTTGTTTATAGATTATAAATAAGTTCATGTGATTAAGACGAGAGGTACTAGTTAATTCCACCTCCGTTTAATTAACCATGATTCAATCATGAAACTCCACGAACCAATGACTCACCCACATAGAGTACTCCAATGAGTACTATATTAAATAAAATAAAGAGGACGGGCTCCTTAAAAGGGAAAGTGTCGTTGGTTGGACCGAGGCCTTTTGTCTTTGCCTTGGCCCTTGGTACGTCTTCGTCTTTTGTTCCAAGGCTCGCATTATTGGCGGTTTAAGGCTGAACGTTACCATTTTACCATTGGAGGAGCACCTGAAATGATCACATGACCCTTCGAGCTTGTAAACGCCTTGCTTTTCCTGGTTTCCTCACCAATATCTGTGCTCGCTTATAAATATATATATATATATATATATTAATTCTGGTCTTCGTCGTCCTGGTTTTGAGAAGCATACCATAAACAAATGATGCGCATTAGCTCTATACAGATTTACTACGTTAAGTGACCAATTAAAGCCCTACAATCTTTGCGGATAAGGTCAAGAATACAACATTAAATAATTAGATAAAGTGCTTTCCAACTCCATCTGTGCATGCAAGAGAATCTACCTTTTTAATCGTGGAGGGCTAATGTAGCTTACATATAATACTACTTTAGGTTCTAATATAAAAACCAGTTGACTAATTTGAGTAAATTAAAAAATAAGTTAAGTTAGTTATTTGTAATAAATATTTGTTGTCTTTCCCAAAATATCTTTGCTAATCAAGTTTAATAGTTAGAACTACCATTATTAGAATGATTATCTTGAAAAAAATAGATAAATATGAGAGATAAAGTGGACTGGGATTTTATATTTAGAATTAAAATAAAAGTCAAACATAATCTTATATTAAGGATCAGAGGTAGTATATTCTAACCGGAACCAGTTTCAATACTCAACAAATATGAATATTATGATGCTCATGCTACGATGAAATCTAAATAATTCAAAATCAGTTTTAATGGTCTACATTTAAAATTTTTAACCAGTGATTTTTAAATAATTTTTTTTTAAAATACTTACAGTTAAGATATTATATTTATTTTGAATTATGTACCTGTTAAAAAAAAATTTTGAAAAACGAAAATATTAAATATTAAATGCTCACCGAGCACTGTTCATAATAATTGTTACAACAGTTACATCTGAGTTTTACGTACGTCACTCGTTTTGAAAATTGTCCAATTTATTGGTTTGAACATCTGTTTACTGTGATGAACATTTAGATAGAAATTCACGTGAATTTAACTTCCTCGTCAGAATTCTTTCGGCCAAGGTGACAATTTGGTGGAACCGGTCCCATCTCTATTGGAAATCCTGTGGCTCTGGACAAATCAGTGTCAGCAGCAATCTTAAAATATAAAATATCCAGTTTTAATAAAACCATGTACATCATTATCTCCGGAAACTATCGGTTTTTAATATAAAAGTTAGGTAATTAATTTATAAATATTAAAAAAATTAATTAAGTTAGTTATTTATAATTACTGAGTGTTATTTTTCTAAAATATTCTTATTAATCATATGTATCAGAATGGAAACTGTTTAACATGTACAATTATCATAAAAACCATTTTGAGAAAAAAATGAAATGTAAGATAAAGTGAACTAAAATCTTATATTCAGGATCAAATTGAATTTTTAATTAAGTCTTATATTTATGATGGGAGGTAACATTTTTTTTTCCCCCTTTTATGTCGCAGCCAGCGACCTTTTTATAGCAGGCAGAAAAAGCGTACGTTGTTCGTCCTTGAACAACATCATCGGAACCTGCATTCTTGGCTGTTATATCTTCGTTCTTGAGGTTTTTCAGACCATCATCCCGCCCAAGAGGAACAGACACTAATTATGCGGTTATTCCGATCTGAGGGTCACACATAAAAATACATTATAAATTCAGACTCATCTATGTCATTATTAATTAATACATACATCTTCACCGTAAGTGTACTCGCAGGTTGCAAATCCTACATGCAAAGGCAAAATTCATTTTCCACTACATTTATATTAAGCTTTTATCATAAACTATACGTACATGTATTTTACTCTGATATAGCAACATTCTAATCCATATACTTTTAGGACATGGAGCTACTACTGTGACGCATCTTCAGTGCAGGGAAACCTGAAAGTGCAGGAGCATTTCATGTAGAAGTGTGGCCTTTACTTGTCTGTATCAAACATTTCTTCGACAGATTAACAATTGAGTCTGCAATGACTCTAGCACTGGATTTCATGTAACCACCTGAAACATGGGAGGTTATATGAAGACAAGGCAATCAACGCAATAAAAGTATTGGAAATAAGCTGAGAAAATACTTGAAGCAGCAAACCTGATGTGAGCATGACAATTGGAATGTTCTTTTCACAAGCAAATTGGAAGACTTTCTCATCTCTTTGCACAATCCCTTCAGGACTGATCTGTATGGACAAACCAACACAAGCACCCTACGGTAAATTGAAAGAAAACCAACCAAAAATATTCTCTTGCAACGGTTTATTTGTTTCACATGGAAACTACTCCTGATAGGAGAAAGTGAAGGTGATCGGCCACTTAAGTCAATATGAATAGAAGCTGTTTATTTATTGCAGTAAAGTAAGCCCATAAATGACTTTACCTTCAACCTGCCTAATGGGTCACCATCAAGGATGTCAGTCCCAGCATTATAAACAATCAGCTCAGGGTCAAACCTATTTCCCGCAACCTTGAATTACATCCAAAAGAAAAATATCAGCCGACAAATCTATCTGATGAATATCAGTTCCAATGTAGTATTTTGGTAAATCACTTATTGTCTGGAACTTAAAGTGGCACTGCCTCCTTCTTTTTAATGTACAGCTTAAGAAATACAATTGATATGTCAAGATTTCTCTTAACTTTCCTAATACGCTCTTACTTTATTTCAGTAATTGGTGCTACCTTATACGTTTAAAGTCGGCAAAGGTAAGAGTATAATTGGAAAAATATAATTAGTGTTACATGAAGGACATAAAAAATTGAACGGATGCGCCTATTATCAGTCGGGCAGTAAATTATTCAAACCAACAAAGATTAGAAGATAGCAATTTTTACGATGAAATACCTGAAGTGCTTCGTCCAATTTCCGCAGGTATTCTTCAGTAAGCGTCCCACTCTGAAAAAGGGATCAGACAACGAGTAATCAACATAAAAGCAGATCAGAGCAGTTAGGAATTAGGACCACGCAATCAAGGCGTTCACTGAGATAATGAACAGGCACCTTCACTTCAACTTTCTGATCTATATAATTCCTCGCCTCATAGTCCTGAATAGGTGAAAAGGGGGGAAAAGAAAAGGATATAATAGATTGTCATAAGTTGCACTAGATACAGAAAAAGGATAAAAACCCTACCAGATTTGTTTCACAGCTCAAGTTAATAATAAATAAAGATTATATGTTGTTAATGCACTACATATGCTCCCCCTGTACCAGATTTGTGAAATAATAGCGAAGCATTACAGTAAGAAACTAAATGCTACATATACTGATAAATCCATTTCCAATATTGTATCAATAGCACTTTTCCATGCATATTTTGTTTAATTTTCCATGGCGGTTACTCCCTATTTTTGTAGGTCAGCAAGTTTTTGAACCCTGGTTTGAAAGAAAACGGAGACGTTTTTCAATCCACAGAAATCAATGGGATACTGATAGAGAAACTAGGACAATGATGAACAAAACCTAGGCAAAGGACAATGATGGGCAAAACGTATGGCATAACAATATCACCTTCAGGATGCTGATAGAATTTTAGTCAGTATCCTTGAATAGATGAGAGGAATGAATAGGAGAGAACAAGTGCTTAAACAAATAGAAACTGGTGGTTTTTGAAGAGACAATGCACAGCAGATTCGAGGAGTAGAGATGACTTACAAAAGGATATATTCCAGGGTTATACATATCCAGGATATAGACACGGCCTGTCATTACAAACCATATGAGCGGAATCCTACAAATATTAATTCAAACACCAGGAGAAATTGTTTTGGCCATACTATCATTGGCGAAGTCCAATTCATGACCGTTTCCTTGATGTGCATCAAGATCAATGATCATGACCCTGTATATGTTGCAGACAAATACAGAGGCTGCTTATTTACACAGGTAAATGTTTACTTAGTAGCAGATCAGATGGTAACTTGTGACTGTATATCATAGATATAAAAGTACCTTGACATATTCAATCGAACATATGCAAAGTGGATGCATAAAGAAATATCTGCATATGCACAAAAGCCACCTCCTCTTTCAGCAGAACAGTGATGGAAACCTCCTCCTATATTAATGGCCCATCCTCTCTCCTTGGCAAGCTTTGCTGCCAATATAGTTCCTCCAACCTATCGTTTGAAAAGGAGTTGATACATAGGAATTAGAAATAGTAAGAGTAATTAAGGGTAAAAGGGTAGTTTGGGTAATTACTTTAATATCTCTATAAATAAGGACTTGAAGGGTGTGATGGGGGTCTAGTGAATGAATGATATTTTACTGTTTTACTCTATTATCTCCTTTTACGAGTATCAGTAGTATGATCCTGTTTTAGATCAGTCAAACAGACTTCAAAAACTGTTACTTCACCTGCTTTCGAAAAGGGAAAAGAACTTTCTTTTGCACAAGACAATTAGGAAGTAATGCCACAGGAGGGACCTGTATAGAAACCACCAAGTAAAAAGTCAATTGAAAGTATGCTGTTACAGAGAACAAGAAAAGCAGGCTTTCCATTTCATCGTACCAGTTTCTTTTACTCTACCGTGTCAAGATAGAATTTTATATTAGCTTAGACACTAACTTCGCAATAAGTTAGAAAAGGAGCCCCACAGTTAGGGAAAAGGGAGCATTGATAAGCACATCAGGAAAAAAGGAAAAAAAAAAAAGAAGCAAATATTTCAGGCCTGCCACCTGCAATCCAGAGGAACATACCTCAACTATCCTAGCAACATTTGAACTTTCCTTCAGGCTATTCAAGTATGATTCTGAATGTACCTATGAGGGAAAGGGAGGAAAGAAAAATAGATTCAGCAGCACTATGTAATGTGCTTAAATCACTTTACTTTAAGTAGGATTGTCATTTTTTTCTTTTGGTACTAAGAAATATCGTCATTTATCTTCATGAATTACGCCAACAGTAGACAAAAAGATAAGTCCATTATTTTCAATGAACAAAATTCAAAATATTGACCTCCAAAGAAACATGAAAATTTTTTCCTCTTGAGGGTGGAATGGTTCCTAGAATTCTTGTCCATCATATTTAAAACACAGGTATATAATATAACTTAATACCAATAAATTCATGTGCAGCAGTAATTTCGAAACATAACTATTGACTAGTGATTACCACTAGAAGATCATCCTCGGAAGCTTCAAGGGGCTCAACAATACATCTTTATCCAAAATACCAAAAGAGATGAGGAATTGACAAATGTTTCCCCATTTTGATGAATCAAACGGGTGCCTCCATCAACAAATGAGTAGTTCAAGAACATCAAAGTCACCAAGTCAGGATTCAGCCAAGGTGCTCGGATCAAAGTTAGAGCAAAGAAAACAAAGCAAACAATATAGTTGAATCATCTTCTAGGCCAATTTAAGTGCCAAAAAAAAATAAAAAAGCTTTCATACAATAATATACCAAACTGAAGATTTCAACTTGTGATATGAAAGAGGAGTTGATGGGCCCAACAACTTCTCGAAATTTTCTTAAGCATAGCAGAATCTGAGACTCCCACAACTTTGCCTTTGAAATTGTGATCCATAACGACCTACTAAAATATGATACCCCCAAAAAAATAAATGACGTCGAGATGTTATGCTGATACCTTAACCAGCATAAGGTTTTGGTCTACGTCTTATCTCGCCCCCACCCAAGAACAAAAGTGAAAAGGTACGAAGTGAGCTTAATAAGGACATAAAGAATTACCATCACCCGAGAACTTTCTAACATGACAAGAGAAGTTTGGATTAAGTAATCAAGTGCACGATTTCTTACAATTTCTCAATGCCGAGAAACGCTATATCGTACGAGTTCGAGTAGAGAAGTGGAACCTGATTTATCAAATTTCTGAGTCCAAAACGCCACATAATTCAAAGAGCAAACAAAGATTCAAACACAAGTAGTTCACCTTGGACAGAGGCACATCGAAGTAGAGCTTACTCGAAAGGATACGGCTCCGAAGAGCTTCAGCATCGTTCAATGAAGAAGAAGACATCGATGGTTCAAAAGAAATTCTAGAATTGCGGTGAAAATAGTCGTAGAGAGCGGGAAGGTTTCGAGGATGGCAGCGGAAGACGATAATGAATAGAGACGGTCAGACGGTGGATTCTGTTAAGAAGCAGCAAACGGTAACTGTAATTTCC
>NW_021634992.1:0-44131 GCF_004799145.2 Neltuma alba | reverse complement strand
AACTTACTTGGCCATTGACACGAACAAGCACATCACCAGGTTCAAATGCTTATATAACCTGGGCACCTGGCACCTAAGCAAGTCAAGGGTTAAAGCCATTAAAATTGAAAGGAAATACCAATGAATAAATCACCACGGTTTTAAATGACAAGTGCTTACCACAGAATCCACAACAAGCATTCCAGTTTCACCTGCTGGAGAAGCATGCCGCACTATCTAAACAAGCAAAGGAAGTATGAACAACACACGGCGTATAAACAAAAATGTTGCCCAGGAAACATAACACAAGTGAGAGCATAGAACAACAAAAACCTGCTCTGTCTCACTTTGGAGGCCAAGACGACGAATCTCATCAAATCCTTTATGGAGAAATGTCACCTGTATTATCAATTTTAACAAGTAAATTTACACAACGCTTGATTGCAAAGATAAAAAAGAAGCATCTGTTTGAAGGACAGTTTAGCTGCAAATCTACATGGGTAAAATATCACAACGATGAGGAACAAACTATAAGGAAATTTCTCGAGCAACATATATCTATCTCGCTGATCCTGATTCTCAGTCTATCACTTTCTATTTTCCACCACAATTACACCTTGTTAATGGAGAGGAAGCTTTAATTATAACAAATTTAAAATCATAATAAGACATTGCCACCAGTAAAGATGAGAAAAGGGTAAGCATGAAATCACATTCAACAAGCATTTTGTGCCATGACACTGGCCCATGTTTGCAACATAGTAAATTTGAAATGCAGTAGGTTTAAGTACTTCAATAATGCAGTTTACGGACATTTTCTGCCTCAATGTAATGAACAGATTGACTTCAACAGCCAAAAAGCGAGGAAGGGTTTGCAAAGAACAAACCTGGAGGGTACCACGAGGTATAGAAACTGCCTTCCATTTACCTAAACTAGCATCACTACCCTTTTGAAGAAACCTTAGAGCTCTCACAACCTGAAAATTAAATCATCATATCCATTTCACCTTTCATAAACAGAATTAGTTGCTCCTCACTAGAAGATTGGTGAAAAATAGGAAGCAACGGACAAGTATTAAACTAAGCAAATATAGAGGAAAAGCTTACCCGCTCTAGAGGGAAAAAAAATGCTGATGCACTTGATGTTTTGCACCCAGCATTCAAGGCAACTGCTCTGCCTTGCCAATCTATAACTGGGGAGCCACTTGATCCTCCCTTCGTGCCGGATGCAGCCTGGAAATAGATAAGATTGCAATCAACAAGACAGAAGATGCACAATTACACACATACCAATGACAACGTGTAATACTAGTTCTAAACCACTTAGCCAAACAACTGCATGTTGACACTCCTTTCCCCCAACACCTCTTTCTTCTATTTAAAATTTTCAGCTATGAACTCCATTTCTCTTCTTTTTTTCAAAAAAAAAAAAAAAATTATTTTGCGATTTAATAGTAATTGAATATACAATAGGAAACCTAACAGGAAGAATTACGAAGACAGGACCAGCCATATACACCCTAGAAAGCCATTACAGGTATTAAATTTTGAAGAAAAGAAAAGAAATCAAGATGACCAAACCCATAAGTTAAAATCTGTTCTCACTTACTTGCATATAGAAAGTATTGAAGTCATTATACCCATCCCTGCATCAAAATATAGCATGAGTTTTATCCTTTCATGAGACTACTAGCATGCAAGTAACAACACATATCTATTACATACTTTTTATAGTGAGGAGCATCCCTGTCCAAACGAGCGAGTGTACCAGCCAAAATGGAGACCTAAAGTTAAAATTCAGAATAAATGTTAAATAAAAAATAAATAAAAGTCATAATCCTTGGTCAAAACATGGAGAAAATTGCAGTTAAACTCATAAATCAACCAGGAAATTGTGACCAATTAATTAGCATGACGTGAAAGAATTACGTACAACTTTTAGTGTTATGCCAATGGAAAGCAGTTGATGCTTGTGTGTCCAGACACGCTCACACACATGCACATACATACATGCTTTATATATTGACCAGAGAGAGATTATATGCATGTTTGTACTGGTGGTGGGAGATCACGTGCATTCCCCCACCTCATCCCCATTGAAGCTTTGGTGTTTGCATGCTTTGAAACACATGGAAATGCCAAAACAAGCATTCTATAACCAATGGGACACGTTTTACGTCGACCACATCTCTTAACCAAAACATGCTAGTGGAACTTTATTATGATTGGAACTAATTACAAAAACCCTCCAGCAAAAGAGAGATCGACATATTTCCTTTATATGAGCATCACTTTAACCCATATGTCCGTAACTATAAAGTAATGTTCAATTCGCTTGATTCTAGAAAGCATTGGCAAAAAACATTTGAAAAAATGACAGCTGAATAAGAAATATCATTAGCATTATCTTGAACACTGGTGAATGAAATGAAACAAGAACTAGTCAGGCCTAAGTTACAGTATCATTATGCCAGTTCCATCGACTTGATCAATTAACATAGACCATTGGGACCATGGATGATAGATATAATATAGACATACCAAATAGCCATTTTCCTTCAGCAGCAAATTAAGATTGAAAAACCAAAGAAGAAGAAAAAGAAGAATGATATTTAAAAAGTCCAATGGTACAAGCTTGTCTATCAAATCGTTAACCGGGTAACAAGAAACCAAGGGATGACAATAGAGAGGTGAAAATCATGCTAATACCTTCTCACCACTATCATTACCAACAACTCTAATCTCTAGTCCAACACAAGCCGCCTCTGGAGCAAGAGGTATCTCCTCATAGTTCAAAAACTGTATAGCACCAGGGTCATAGCGAAAGAACCCAAAATCGTGGACCTGAATAATGGCACATGAACGATGCTTTTATCAACACACACATGAACACACAAAGCGGGAATATTTCCAATCAATTTTGACTAACTTATATTAATATAACAAAACGAAAATACTTTGAACCCTAGAAAAGGTTGGTGTCAATAGATGTTTACAAATACATATATAAAATCTGCCTTTCTGCAACATGATGCAGGCAACAATGCAATGAAGCTTCTCCTCGTACGGAAAAGCATGCATGAGGCATGACTGAAATTCTAATCAAGTGAAACAAACAACTCTGCCGGCTAACAATCAATTTGATGGTTTTTGACAGCTCTTTGATAATTAAAGCTAAAAACAGAAGTCCACTCACTGGATCTCTGTAGATCGGATGCACAGGAACTTCTTCACGGTTCAAAAACATAGCCTCTGCTACTACGGGTCCTGCACATTTAAGACAGGAGGAGAATAGAATTTTAACAGATTTTAGACAAGAAAACCTTGAAATGACATAATGAGATAGAGAAACCCAGAAAATTAAATCTGCTTTCTTTTGACATTCAATAACGTGTCATCAGATAAGGGTTAGCCATAATATGACAGTGAAATATGGAATATTGATTTTAAACAACATTTCTCAACCTAGAAGAATTACGTGGTTTCCAGAAGGAAAAAAGAGCAGAAAAGAAAACAGAAGAGGAGGAGGAGGAGGAGGAAGAACCACCTCGCATTTCACCCATGATCCATCTGAACACGAAGACAGGTAAGCAAATAATTACCAGAAACATTACTTTCAAAATACGAATCTCATTTAAATTGGGTGCGCATTTTTGCCTTCAAATAAAATTGCATCCAGAAACCCTGTTTAAGGAATGTTTGGGAAACTGTTGGGAAATAATAACCGTGATTCTCACTTCAAATAACTGAAAGATAGTTCATCCAAGGCATGTTGGCCTGAAGCCCACTGTTTCAGTGGTTTTTTTTTCCTGATCGGAACAAAGAATTGAGAGTAAGTACCAGGCTTCACAACATGACGATTAGTAAGAATGATTCCCCGACGCTTGTCAACAACAAAGCCAGTGGCGGAGCCGACACCGGCCGACTCAGTATCAAAAGCCCGGCAAGCCGTAGTTCGCAAAACAACGACAGCAGGTACGACTCTGTTCAGGGCTTTCCTCCAATCGTCGGCGGTGGCAACATTTTCCTGGAACGGAGGGTCGATTTCCATGCAAAGGTCAGCCTTCATGCTCGAGTCTAACCCGATCGATGCCACGGCCTCCGACCCCAGCCTTTCCAGTGAATCCCCCATTCAACAGCTCTTGCTATCTCAAACTATACTGGAGTGATAAAACTAGAAAAAATTCCCAACAGAAATTGAGGGAACGATTAGGGGTGGCTGTTGTGGGTCAATAAATGCTTAGTCTGAAAGCTCTAGTCAACTCCCATGCGATTCATCCCCGCGTGAACGATCTAGGTCCAAAAGGGTTTTTTATTTGAATTCATTTTTGTAGATTGAAATTAGTGGGGAAAAAAGTCAATCAGTATAATTTTTATGGGAAAAAAATTCAAAAACTTGTTATGATAAGAATAATCTCTCCCGGGGGGGTCCCTGACTTGTCTTTAGAACTCAAGGTATGAGGAAAAATATCGCACATCGCGCAAAAAAAAAAAAGAGAAGAAAAATATCGCACGGATATATAAAGTTAAATTAAAATATTAACCTAATCCAAATTGCGATATACTACCTCTAGTCCTTAATATTAACTTACTAATTTGAAAAGATTAAAAAAATTAGTTAAATTAGTTATTTGTAATAAATAAGTACTCTCCTTCCTATAATACTCCTGCTAATCATATGTATTAGTTAAAACTACCATTTAATGGAATATTCAACGTGTGTAACTATTACTAGGACAATTTTTAAAAAATAGATAAATATAAAATACAAATGAATTGGGGTCTTAATGTTTTATATTGAGAACTAAATTAAAAGTCAAACTAGCTCTTATATTAAGGAGCAGAGGTAGTAGCTTTTTAAATATTTGCTATGCTTGTAAAATTTATTGACAATAAATGCAATGGCTACTATTATTAAACAAATGTCTCTATTTAAATCCTATTTAACAGGAACTATGTTATAAAATTAAATGGATTAGAGGTATTTTATAATTAAAGTTTGATGAATTTGGCAACTCCGGAGAAACAAAGGTGTCCGGCGATGAAACGTGCCAACATGCCCTCAACCTTGCAGGCCACGTTTGGATTGCCGTTTGTGATAGTAAAAACACATGGAGAAATATGAAACTGAAGTTTGTAGCTTATTTAGATATAATTGGTTATTTGAATGGGTTTTTACACTAACTGACTTATAAAGAAAAATGGCATTCAGTTCCAATTTCCAACGCTCAACAAAGTGACTTCTAGATTGTTTGAAAATGCGATCAACTGTTGGATTGCATTAAATGAGCATTAAAATTTTCAACTCTCATATTTACCCCTCCCATTTTCCCCTCAATTTTCACTGAGCTCTTCTCCTTCTTCAGTGTTCTCATGCTGCTTTCCCTCAGAACAGAATCAAGCATTACAGACGCAGCTGCCAAAAACATCATCATGGGAGCCTTGCAGAAGAAGAGCTTGTGTGTCGCAACCCACACCCAGAACGACGTTGTCCTTCTGAGAGTAAGCAAAAGGGCTGGCAGTCATTTTTAGGGGAAGACTTACAATTGCACCGCCATGTGTGGCGGGGATTTTGCAGTGCCATGCGTATATGGGGTTGTTGACCCAGACCTTGCAGGAGCTGTAATTGAATTTGGTGACCTCCAGTCGAATCTTCTTGAGATATGGCTTGGGAATTCCGGCAGAGTCTCGCGAGCAACTGATCTCAAACCACTTGTTGTGGTAGCAACAGGGTTAGTTCATTCTGAAGGGAGAAGAGATTGTGATGTTTCCACAAGTGGAGTTACAATTAGGACATGCCAATGCCAGCGGAAGTAGAGAGATGAAGACCAGATGCAGAGCCACATGGATGTGGAGAGAGATGAACGAATGAGATGGAAGTGAGGAGGCGGATGGATATTGACTGGGATTAGTAAAGTAGTATATATGGCAAGACTTTTTTAACATGGGGTCTTCGGATGGATATTGACTGAGGGGGTGTTAGCTAAACTGGACCAAGCTAACACAGTCTAATATCCAAGGCTTTAGTCCAAGTAAGGCTACTCATTCTCAACTCATCAACGGGTCACGTTAGGACTCTTAGCTTTGAATACTAGATCTAGGATAACTGGAAAGATTGTCACTAAACACTCCTTCATGGATCGTGGTCAAATTCTATTTTCTGATGCACAGGATCCTCTTAAAGAGTCAAGTGCAGAGCATACTTAGAATCTCTAGCGACAGAAGAAAGACATTATAAGTGAAGCTTTCAGAAGAATAGAGAAATTTAGAGACAACTCATAAGAAAAGCACACTAGTATTATACAATGAAGTCGATACAACTCCTTCTGCCTCTAACTGATGGCAGAGTGGGGTTTATATAGAGGCTCGGGACCACTACATGACAAAGTCTTAATAGTACACATTATTATGACAGGTAGATGTACTAGTAGACGTCATTATGACCTGACATTTAATAATTACAACTACTCACAACTACTAACTACTCTCATAATGATACCTAATAATGACAACCATTCCATTTATTACAAGAGGACAAAATAGACTACAGGACAAACTACTTTAATAAAGTAAAAGTAGATGGAGACATAAAGTAGGATTCTGGCGGGTCCCGCTTTATCTTCAGAGTATCCCAAAAGGAGATTTTCTGATGATAATGTTCCCTAGTCTTTATAGATAGGCTCATGGCTAGGGGATAGGTTCATGATGCCTTCTAGGTCAGGGTCATCTGAGTCATAGTGTCTCTTTGTGCAGTAGTAGTCTTCGAGCTCTGGATCAGGGTCATCTTGGTTAGGATCTTGGGATTCTCCTGCAAGGAATGTGAGTTGTGATTGGAAACTTGGCTGAGGGAGATAGAGTTCTTCAGGCTGAGTGAATTGAATCTGTGAATCTTCGTCATAAGGGTCTTTAGAGGCTTCTATTTGTGGAGGGACCTGTAACCTATTTGGTGGAGGTCTGACAGCACTCATGATGAAATCTCTCTGGAATTCTTCAAGTGTTGTGCTGCTAGCTGACAGTGAGCTTGGAGGGAAAGGTCCAAGAGATAGACATGAAGTGTCTTCTCCCGTATCAGGCTGGTTAAGTGCAGTTAATGTCTTCCCAATTTTTTCCATTAATAATGTTTCCTTTCTGGGCCATGAGGGGGTGGTGACTTGAAGGATCATACGGTTGTCTGTGTAGAGCCTCTGGTCAGCACTTATACCATAGTTCCTGAAAAAGATATACAGACAGAAAAATCTTTTTTGTTTGGGAGTTGGTAAGTCCCAGATATTATGTTCCTTGAGAATTTTCCAAAGTTTTCCTCTCCAGTAGGGAAGAGGAGCAAGCATCTCAAAGAGTGTGGTAATAGGAGAATTTTCATTTCTGAAGTCATTCAGGTGATCATGGACGACTACAACTGAGAAGGCTATGGTACAGGTATAATTGGCTGAGACTGACCAGATGTACCATAAAAGTTTCTCTGGTATGGGTCCCTTGATGATGGGAACAGTGAGGTAAGGAGCATCGGCATCAAAATGCTGAGGATAAGGGTGAATTTCGGTGTCTACAAAAACACGATGGAGCCAGTAGAACATAGTGCTTCTGGCAAGGTTTTGGACATCTGCTGGAGATTCAGGATGGGATCCAGGAGGGAAAATGGTGGCTCTCATTCTGTGAGGCATTTTTGGTTTAGAGATGGTTAGGATGAAGAGAGGTTGATGTCTGGAGAGTGACAGGAGTTTCGGAGGCTGGGAAACTTTCTGAGGTCTTGTGAGGAAATTTGCTATGATGTTCTGGTGACCTTTGAGATGATGAACGGTGAATTCATAGCGAGAGAACCAGTCTTTCCATCAGAGTAACTGGCTATTTGGCAAAGTCTTCCCCTTGGGATTAAGCATTCTGGGAAAAGACGTATTGTCCATTTCTACTCTGAATTGATAAGCATTGAGATGAAAACTGAACTTCTCGATTCCTCTTTTAACTGCAAGGATCTCCTTGTAGGTAGCATGATAATGCTTTTTTGACTCCTTGAATTGTTCGCTTGCATGTCCACAGTAAAATCTCTTTCCATCTATCTCTTCAATTAAGACAGCTCCCCAAAAGTCATCACTGGCATCAATTTGGAGGATTCATAGCCCCCTGTCAGGAATCTTTAAAGGAGGTAGTTGTTGTGCAATTCTTTTGAGGGTCTTGACAGCTGAGGTCTGCTCTGTCCCCCACGCGGAAGGATTCTTTTTGAGAAGTTTGGATAGCTGTCTAGTATGATTTGACACATGAGGGATAAAATCCCGAAGATAATTAATAATCCCCAGAAATTGTTGGATTTGCTTTGTTGTCAGATTATCGTCTGGGAATTCGAGCAGTTCTTCTGCAATGTGTGGTCTAGGATAACACTAACCATTTTCAAAATGCATTCCAAGAAACTCTATGCTTTTGACACCTATTTCTCCTTTCTTTGCCAACAATATAATCCCATATTTTTCAATTATTTCCCCGAACTGGGTCAATAAAAGTTTATGGGAATCCTCATCTTTTGAAAAGTAAAAGGTCATCAATGTAAATGAGGAGGTTATCAAGCATAGGTTAAAAGATTCTAGTCATGGCCTTTTGGAACAGTGATGGGGCGACTTTAAGCCCAAATGGCATGACAGTCCATTGGTACTGAGCATTTGGAATATAGAAAGCAATTTTGGGTTGATCTTCTGGGTGGATACCCAATTGCCAAAATCCTGCTTTGAGGTCAAACTTAGAAAATATTTTTACATCTCTAAGATGGACTGTAAATGAATTGGGCTTTGGTAAAGGGAATTTGTCATCTTAAAGGAAAATATTAAGAGGCTTATAATCAATGACTAACCTTTTCTTTCCTCTTTTGATTTCTGATCTTTTTTCAACATAGAATGCCTGGCAAGCCTAATTAGATTTTGTTAGTTCATTAAGGCCTTGCTTGAGTAGGGCAACACATTCTTCTTTAGCGAGCTTGAGATCTTCTGGATTCATTCCTGGATGAGAGGCTTTTGTAGGACTGATATCTTCATTTTTCTTGAAGAGGAGTTTTATAAAAAAAAAAACTCTTGATTTTTCCATAATGGAAATGGATGAGAGAACTGTTGATGACTATCAGCGCAAAACTTGAGGAGATGATCTCGAATATCTCCATATCCTGGTGGTGCTTGTTGGATTTCAAAGAGATTAGGAATTTCAGTATATGCACTAAAGAAATTTTTATATCTAATTCCTTTAGGCAGTACTTGAAGATTCCTAGTATGATAATAAGCATCGAATCCAATAAGAATATCTTTCCCCAGGAGATCACTACCAAGAACTTTTATCCATAGAACACATCCTGGAAAGAATTGAATACCAATCTTCCTACGAGTAATCCATTCAATCTTGAATGGTTTTGAATCAGCAGTAAGGAAAAATTGATCACAAGGGATCCATGCTTCAGAAGGAAGAATATCAGGATTCATGATGGTTCTGCATGCTCCAGTGTCAATAAAAGCAATAACAGGGATTGGCTTTTCATACCTTCCTGGAAGGATATGAATTTTGACATTTGGCTTGGGAGTAACTTTGTTGCGGTCTGGCTAAGAAGCCAGGGAACCAAGGAAAGACGGATGCATGGGTTGTTCAAGAGAATATAAATACCCTTGAGGATCATCATCTTTTTGGAATAAGGATTCAGAATCAGTTTCCTCATCTTCAGAGAAAGGAAGAACATATTGTGTTTCTTCATCCTCTTGGTCTTCAATGATAGATTCAATATCTTCATCTTCATTGATCATTAGAACAGTCTGTAAGTGTTCCAGCATCTTCACATCCTTTTTTGTCTAGGACAATTTTTTGCAAAATGTCCTTTTTCTTGCATATGTAGCACCTGTCAGATTTCTTTGAATAAGGCTTGCGCCTCTTGAAATATCTCAGGAAAAGCTTTCTAGATCTTCTCCTGGAATAAGAACCCTTTGGATATCTGAATCGACGATAATGAGATTTTCTCTTGGTAGAATAAGAGCAATCTTTTTCATATTTGCACTTTATCTTCAGATGCGGTTTCTTGCAAGCATGTCTGAGTTTTGACTGCCCTTTCAGCATCCCTTTGAAGAACTTTTATTGTTCACAGAGCTTATCCACATTTGCTAATGCCAACTGATATATTTCTCTGATAGAAATGTCAGACATATTTCTATGGAGTGCATTGATAGCTCTATAAAGTTCTGGTTGCAGTTCATCTGGAAGAGAGGCAATAAAAGTATGCCTGAGATTGACATCATTAGCTCCTCCATTCATGTAATATTTTTCAAACTTCTCTGGAAATGTTTCTGCAAGTCTTTTTTGTCCAAAGAACAACATTTCATCTCAAAGTATTCCTGGCGATACCTTTTGTCAATGATGTGGAAATCACCAATGAATTCCTTATGAATGAGTCCTAGAAGAGTTCCTGCATTATCAACTTTGGCTGCTGCTATCTTCTGGTAATCACTAAGACTTTGATACCATTCTCTTAATGTTCCTGTTAGTCTTGAGAGAAATTCTGTGAGAACTTCCTCAAGAGTTGCATCATGCCTGGCAAGCTGTAGGTCAATCCATGCTCCGAACTCATAGAGTCTGTCTCTCCATTTTTTTGAAGGAAGGTCATCAAAAGTGAACCATGGACCTGTTATAGGTTTATAGTCTGCTCTTCTTGACTCAGACATATGAGGGATAGATGGTTCTTCATCAATAGGATCTTCAACTGTAGGATCTGGTTGGACCATTGCTACCTTGGAGATATCAGCATGATATGTTTCATAATCAGAGTTGGAACTGTATTCAATAGAGGAATCAGACTCAGTTTCAGAGGTTCCATCTGTTGATGATTGATCTTTATTCACAGATTGGAAAGTGGCTATGGTTTTGTTTGGATCAATGACTTCTTTTCCTTTTTCTCTGTCTGGAAGAGAAGTTTGTTTTGGTAGAGATGATGGTGGAGTTCTTATTACAACTCCTTGAGAGGATGGTGTTGGTTCAATAGGTTTAGTATGTGAGGATGATGGATAGAAAAGTCTTTCAGATGAAGGGAAGTGAGGTGGTCTTACTGGAGGTCTAGGAGTAGGATTTGGTTGGACAGGTGAAAAAATTGGTTGTTGAGATTTTCTCAGCTATCTTAAAATAGGATAAAACATTTTGAAAACCTTACTGTAATCAGATTCTCTGGGATAAGAAGGAGGTAATGTTGGATATGTAGGACGTTGGAAACTAGAGGGGTAAGACGGATAAGGGTCATAGATGGTTTGTGAATGATCCTTTGCGATGTGTGACTTGATTCTTTGCAAATCCTTTCGGATTTGTGACAGTTCTTGCTCTTTCCTGGTAAACTCTGGTCCAATGTATCCTTTTTCGATAAATCACTTCAGATCTGCATCCAGTTGATAAGCCTGAGAAGTCGGAGTCATATAAAGCTATTTGACTTGATCAGAGACTTGGTCAAGCCTGCTCGTTAGAGTATCAGTTGTAAGAGTCAGCAGGTTAAGCTTTGAATCAATCTTTGTCAAGGTTCTATTCTGGATGATTGCATTCTGGGTTTGCTAATTAAGAACTTCTTCTGCTGCTGAGACTGGTTTAGCTTCACCAGTAGGAGAGATTTCTGTTGGAACAGAGAAAGGTCTTGCTGTAACCTTTGTTTCTCTATTGGTTCTTCTTTCAAGGGGAAGAAAATCCTGCTAATAAGGATCCATCATTGCTATACACGGGATGGATTTTGGACGACGGGAATTACTGGATCTGGCCTTTGTTTAGGAAGGAGATCTTCATGACCTGTTTCTTTAAGTAGATCTTATAGAGATAATTGGCTAGAAGGAACAGTAGGGACAGGAGCCTTCCAGTCTCTAGCTTTCTGTTTCGGACCGTGATCATCATCATCATGGTGATGATGGTAATGCCTACAGGAACAAGGAGATGTGTTTTTCTCCCTTTTCTTCTTTTTTATGGCATATCTGATGGGGTAAGACCATCCATCTTCATCTTCATTGTCTGATGCTTCCCACCAGTAAGGTGTATCACACTTACAGTCAGGATCACATTCTTCTGGCGCATGATCCCAAATGAAATGGCCATTTATATGAGACACATAACATGGCTTGGCATTCTGATCTACCCAAGTAATCGGAGGGTCTCGCTTGGATAGAACATAGGCTGGAGTGATGGTCAAAATACGTCCAGAAGGTACAGAAAAACCTTCCTGGCCTGGCTTGGTGAGGATAGTTTTGCCTGTGCCATCTGGAAGCCTTTTTATCTCAGGAGGAGTAGAAGTATGGACATCCCTCTGCACACCATGAAAGTGTTTTTCATAGTTGGTGATCCACTCAAGAGGCATCAACTGAGCAAGCTCCTCTTTTGGGATCTGTCGAGGAATTTGGATAATGGAGGTATCATCAGCTCTATCAGAAACCACATAAAGAGCATCTTTAGTGGAATTTGGAAAATGAAGATCAAGAGCATGATTCTGGAGTCCGTAGATGACTTGATGATGAAGAGTTGCTGTGATAGCTCTGGGATCTTGTTCTGGACCAACTATCTGGACTTGGATTTTTAGTCTGTTCGTCAAAGTTGGATCTGAAATCTTGATGTTGAAGTATGGAGCCATGGTAAGGATGACACTACCGTTACTAAGAGTGGTCAGGACAGCACCAATCAAAGCATTACTGTAGGTAGTATCGACTAGAGCAACTTTAGCAGTGGCTGTAATTCCTTTTCTCCCATGAAGTGTAAGAATAAAGCGTACAGTACCAATATAGAGATAGGTATAACCTTGAGCTATCCACTCATTGATCAAGGGTTGAGGTATGTCAATATTGACATATTGTTCAGAGGAAGAGGCAGGAAGACCACAGTTTTCTAGTATGGTAGATTGGACAATTTCTTTAACATGGGGTCTTTGGGTGGAGATCAGGTTTCTAACATTTCTAGTCACATTAAAAATATATAATATCAACTCTACTGTTCAATAAAATTTATGTTCTTTTCAGTTATTTTACAACTAAACTCATTTTTTTTATTAATTATTCAAACAACTTTTAACTTTTCTAACTGACTTTTTCTAAGCACATATTCAAACATAAATCGCATTACACTAACTGATTTTTACTCTAATTTCAGTTTACAAAAGTTAGTTAGAATAGAAGTTAGTTTTGCTACTGTCAATCTAAACACACCTGTACTTTTCTAAGGAGAAGAGAGACAGAGGGTCACGCTGGATTTTGATGGAAATAAATTATGCATGTCACAAAAAATAAATTTTGTTTAATTGAATCGTTTGTAAGTATAAACCATTGGTACTTATTTGGTTCGAATCCGCTAAATGAAGCGGCTAAATATAGAACCAAGTGAATAATTGAGTGTTAAATTTTTAAAATGTTATAAATACGTTTCTTCTCCTCATTATTTCGTTGCTCACAATTGAAGAGCGCTCCTAAAAGATGCTACCACCATTTTAAATACGCACTACATAATTATAGCACGCTACGCTTGTGCGTGGCTTTACTTTGGCTGCCGCTATTTTCCAACGCTTCAAAGCTATGTCTGGTGGTTTCATGCATCGTGTTCTGTAGAGGCTGGCTTCCAGGTAGGGGTGTTTAAAACTGGCCTGTTCCGATCTCGGTCTTATTAGGACTGGACGGGTCCGCCTCGAAATTTTTTGGAACGGGACAAAAAAGGAGTTCGGGACGGGATGAGACATGAGATGGGATGGTCCCGTCCCGGTCCCATGCGATAAGTATGCTTTTTTAAAAAAAATATTTGTATCATATTTAATTATTTATATAATACATAATTATATATTATTATTAAATGTTAAAAACGAATAAAATAATAATATGAAGCCCTAGAGTGGAGTGATATTAATTGTCAGTAGCTCGCTTGGGTCTTGTGTTTTGTGCATGTTGGCGGAGTGTTAGCTTCTAGGAACTGATTTGATTTGATACATGTTCCAAAAAAAAAAAAGAAAAGAATGGACACTAGGAAAATAAATGAAGAACGCAGGGAATTCATAGAAAATGGACTACGCTTTTAGTTTTTATTGTTGAAGGCTGCAGAAATATTTGAAGCGGGCCAATTTGTTACAATAAAATTAATATTTAGTTCATTACATCAAAGGCCCAAAATAGTTTTCAGTTTAGGCAACAACAAAAAACAGAAAGAAATTTAAAACAGTCCCAATAAAAAAATAAAGGCCCAAAACCGAAAGGGACAAAAAATAAAAGAGGGACAGGACGGTCCCGATAGGATCAGGACGGGATACAGGACAAAAGTCCTGTCCTGTCCTTGTTCATCGGGATGGGCCTGTCTCTGTCTCGTCCCGTAAATACCCCTACTTTCAAGGACAGTGTTGGGTTCCTACATTACACTCACATGTGATGTGTGGCTTGCATGGCTTGTTATGTTTGGTTTTAATTTGGGCTTGTGTTGTTTTGTAGGTGTTTTATGTTATGTCGGCTAATGCATAATATTATGGTGTTTCAATAAAATTGTTTTTTTATCAAAAAATAAAAACAAGAAACAAACCCCTTAGGAGTACAACTAAGTCGAGGAATAAGTTCTAAAGGCAAGTATTATTGACAACAACGATGATGATGAGAACGAGATTAATAATAAGTGGGGGTTAGTATGCGGATCAGGATCTCAGGAGGTGATAAATAAACAAAAACATGAGATTAGCGATTGTGACATACTACCTCCAGTTCTAAGTATAAAAAACAGTTAACTAATTTAAGTAGATCAAGGAAATAAATTAAGTTAGTTATTTGTGATAAATAGATATTGTTTTTCCTAAAATATCCTTACTAATCAAGTTTACTGGTTAGAACTACTATTATTAGAAAGACTATCTTAAAAAAAATAAATATGAGAAGAAAATAGATTGGGGTTTATATTTAGAACCAAAATAAAAGGCAAACAAGGTCTTATAGTAAAGACCGAAAGTACTATTAAATATAATATCGGTTAGTTACAGTCCTAGAAAAATTATGATATTATATTAAAAACATTTAAATAAAAAATACATGAATATTAACTAAATTAAGGGGATAACTAAATAATAAATATATGATATTAAATATAGAGATTTTTTTCGTTGAAGAAGAATGAGTTTTGGTGCTGGTGAAATCAATAGTAATGTTAATCATAGAATTCAGGTTAAGTGGTTTAAATAGAGAAAAGCGACATGAGTCATTTGTGATCATAAAATACTTAATAAGGTTAAAGGCAAGTTTTATGGCGCTGTTCTAGGACCAACAATGCTATATGGTCGTGAACGTTGAGTTTTAAAAGGATAATATGACCATAAAGTGGAGGTAGCAAAGATAAGAATGCCGAGATAGATATGTGGTTATACAAGAAAAGATATGATTCTGTGAAAAAGTTAAAGTGATTGCTATTAATGAGAAAACAATAGAAAAAAGTTTGAAATGGTTTGGTCACGTACAAAGAAGATTTTTGGATGCGCCGGTGAGAAGTGTTGATTAAATGGTGTCTCCTAGAAAAAGATAGGAGAAGGCCAAAGAGAACACTTAGATTGTTGAGCGAGATCTTTTAATTAATAATATATCCAAAAATTTCAACTTTACATAGAGTTTAATGATATGATGGGATTAATGTAGCCAACTCTACCTAGTGAAATGAGGTTTTTTATTGTCGTTGTGATGAGTTTTGGTGCCAAACAACTGATGAGTGCTAAATAACTCTAGCACATTGTCTAGATCAAATTTTAATAATTTAGATTAAATTCTATTGTACTTTCGTTTCTTCAAAAGAGATATTTTGATGTGTATAAAATTTAAAATAAAAATATTTTTTGAATTATCAGTTTTTTAAAAATGTTTTTTATTTAAAAAACCGCCCGCTCGCTGCATGAACCAACACATGCACACCCTCGAAATTAAAAAAAAAAAAAGGAAAAAAAGCAATATCAAGTCCAACCGTAACAACCTTAACTCCGTAACGAACTTAACTAAATTAGTAAATTCGGGAGACCTATGGAAAACGATCGATCCTAATTATGGAAGCTAATGTCTGATTGTTGATCGTTGGTTTTCCGATGCTGAAGGATGACCATGTTGGCATATGCCCTTAAAAAGCAACGGAAACCCATTTATTAGCCCCCGGATCTCCCAATCTTACACTCACTTCACTGTCAACTCCAGAAGCAAAAACCTGGTGCCCGTTATAATTTATAGTATGGCTGATGATCCCCAGCATGTTGCTGACAGAGATCGAATATTCAAGCGTTTTGACACAAACGGCGATGGCAAAATCTCAGCGGCAGAGCTCGCGGAATCCCTGAAATTACTGGGGCAAATTACCGCAGAGGAAATCCAAACGATGATGGAGGAGATTGATACCGACGGAGATGGCTTCATTTCCTACGACGAATTCACGGAATTCGCTAGAGTCAACCGTGGTCTGGTCAAGGACGTTGCCAAGATTTTTTAACTCTTTTTTTTTTTTTTTTTTTAAATTTCAATCTTTTCTTAGCTTCCTGTTTAGAGTTATGCGCCACCAGGAATTAACACCACCAAATCCGCTGTTTTTTGTGCATGTCTTGTCTCCTCTATATACCATCATGTAAACATGTTTCCTCTTTAGGATTCTCTCATCGGAACCCATTTGCATTTGTATATCTGGCGGATGCATTTTCAGCTTGCCTGCCTGGCACATTCTACCTGTTAAAAGAAGATGCCACAGTAATTTTGCAAATCAAAATCTTTACAAGTATCGACACATTTTTGCCTAAAACATGCACTCTCGATCTTGATAGCCCATAACTTACAAGATTTGAACGGCCACCATAAACTTGGAATGAATTTATTTGCTCTTTTACCCTGTAAGATAGAAAGAAAGACGCAAGGCTTCTACACTCAAAACAATTTTTTGAGTTTCCTTTTCTATTTACAATTTCAAGATCTTCACATCTAACACCTTCAACTAAGAAAAACCCACATGTTACTTGTCGTGTTTCAACGGCCATATAGATAATCATCATCCTCAAACTCTGAAACTCCTAGCATTGCTAGAGCCAAGTGTCTTTTCATCTCGTTATTTGTTTGGTGTAGTTGAGGGTAGCAATCAACTACCAACCCATTCCCAAGTAGACCAGACTTCTTCCTTTTAGGCAAGACACGTTCTTCTTGGCCTCTCAGTATTGCAATAATCTCTTGTATTCCAGGTCTCCGAGATTCTTCATTCGTAACACAGGCAGCTGCTGCTTCTATCACCTGAGCCATCTGATTTGAGAATCTCAAACTGCGCTTGAGTCGAGGATCCAGCAACTCTTCAATGGCCCCCTTCCCCTTCTGCAGGAAGGGTCTAGCCTGCATATTAATTTCCGATGGCATATGCGTCAACAAGTCAATTTTCCGTTTGATTTTTACCATTCTTTGCATAAGTACCGAATTAAATGCTGCTCTGAAATTACCATTACAAAAATTTACCCAAAAATTGTATGGAGTTTTCTGCTATGACGGAAAAGTCATAGTTCGCTTTCAATACAGCAAAGCACGTAACTGAGTTCTTCATTGATTTCAAAGTACATGGTTCTTACTTCATGTTTGCCAAACACAACCCCTAGAGTCTCTAATCTATAAATTCTAGCGAACAAGCCAATGCTATCTGATATCTGCTTTATTCTGACAGATTAAAAGGAAAGAACAATATTTCCCCTGAGTGATCATTATAATGAACATATAAACTATCCTAGCTAGTTATACACATCAGAAATCTATATTTTATCAAGCAATTTTGATCCATGTATCAGATAAAAGGCCAATTCTCAGTTTTCTCTATCTGATAAGGGATAAAAGAAAGTTCCATTCATCAAATATTGTACTGTTTGATAGAGAAACGAAAAACTAATTTGAAGGGCATTCTTGCTTCGGATGAGTTAATGGACAGGACTATTTGATGGCAGTAGAAGGTTATGCTCAATGTTTTTTTTTTTTTTCTTTTTTCCCCCCAACAATCCACAATAAAAATCAATTCAACCAACATAGAATCAGAAGCTAGGGCAACAATGCAAGAATTAAAGCATCACCCACCCATAAGACCAAGTTCTCCTCTCCTGGTGGCTTTTTTGCTTCTATTGGCCTCCGGCCAGTTATGAGTTCTAATAAAACAACTCCGAAAGCATAAACATCAGTCTTAGCAGATACTTTTCCATGTTGGAAATATTCAGGAGCCAAATAACTGTTGCAAAGGCACAAATTTTATTTCATTCATTTGTGTATGAAAACAAAAAATGAAAAAAGGGGAGGGGGTGGAGGATAGACATTTGGCAGAACAAGACCGGTGAGGTTTAGGTTTTACCCAAATGTTCCCTTGACTGTTTTGCAGAGGAAAGGAACTGAAGGTGCAGTAGTCCATGTAGCTAATCCAAAATCGCATAACTGTGATTTAACAAGATGAACAATCAAAATAAGTCGCGTGCATGGGTTTATTATCAGACTACAATTGATCTGCAAGAATGCATCTCACCTTAGGAGTCTTTTTGGAGGAAAGAAGAATGTTTGAGGGTTTAATATCTCTGTGAACAACGCATCTTTCAGTTCCGTTATGCAGATAAGCCAGGGCTTCTGCAATTCCAATGGCAACTTTATACCTCACAGGCCAGGGAAGTGGTGAACTACCCTTCACACACTTCCTTTCTGCAAAATAGATATCCTAGAATAAGTGAATATCGTCAAATTTCAACCGAAGACCTCGTAAAGTAGGGTTCGATGAGAATGAGAAATGAAATACCATGCAAATGGTGCTCTAGGCTGCCCCCGGAGACATATTTGTACACCAGAAATAAACCCTCCTCGGGGTCAATACAAAAGCCCACAAGGGGAACAATGTTTGGGCTA
Organism: Neltuma alba; assembly: GCF_004799145.2. NCBI lineage: Eukaryota > Viridiplantae > Streptophyta > Magnoliopsida > Fabales > Fabaceae > Neltuma > Neltuma alba. Next base: position 25,298 of record NW_021634992.1, on the reverse strand, counting down.
TGAAGAGAATTGGCAATCATCAGTTCTCTACAGAATGCCTTCGCAGATTCCTTGTCTTCCTTGTCTAATCGTTTGATTGCTACAGCAGTCCTCAAAAGCCCAACTCTACCCCTAAATACACAGCTCAAGGCTCCTCTCCCCAATACTCTTCCTACCCAAAACAAGTAAAAGGGAAACAGAAGAACAAACAAGAAATAGAATTACAATCTCCTGCCTGGAATAATATCCGAGTTAAGCAAGAACGGCCGACCAACTTTACCTTCGGAGAAATTGCGAGTAGCAGATAGAATTTCACCGTAGTTGAACCTGATCAAAGTGTTGGCTACAGGGGAAATGCTTTTTTCCAAGAACTCGATCCTCCGACATTTCAGCTCTCGAGCTCGAGCATTATTCATTCTATCGTCCAGATTGACCATCAAGACGGTTGCAGCAGCGGAAGAATTCAAGCTCCAGGATTCGAGCTCAACCTGAGAACAGAAACTGAAACGGAAAGACGAGTGAACAGATTGTGGGTCAGCATTCGTCACCTCTGCTCCGCACCCATCAGACTCTGCAAGCAACCACGCCTTGTTGTGCTCTAGATTCGTCTTTCTATAACCGTCGCCGTCGTTTTTACCGAAGCTTGGCAGGTGGCGAGGCAGGGCAACGCAGGCAAAGCCAAGCTCCCAGATCATTTTTCTCAGAATGGTCCTAAATTTGAGCTTGTGATTACAGTAGCGATCTGAAACTAGATGGGAAGAAGACGGAGCATTAGAAGACTCACAGAGGCAATCCCGGTTGGTTTTGGATGAGAGAAGCCCATCACGAAGTAGATCCCATCAATAGCACAGAAACCCAGAAAATAACAACTGGTTTAGCAACATAAAAGAGAAAAAGTAGCGAGAATAAAAGGTTAAAGCTGCTTTGCTTGAATGGAGGGAGAGAGAATTTTGCGAGAGGACAGAGAAAAAGGGACGAGATGAAAATAATTGATAGTAATGTTCCTGTGGCAAATAAAAGAAAAGTTGAATTAGAGGGGGGGAAGGTGAGATCAGGATGAAAATAAGGGAACGAGGACTACACTTCGCAAGCAAATGGACGAATAAAATAAAGGAAGCATGCTCGACTGTTGGAATGGAAATGGGGCTGCCCTGCAGTTCGGTGCCTTTCCAACGCACCCTATCGCAACAAACCCCACTGACAGCCCGCGCACCCATGCTTGCTCTGCTTCTGATGTCTCCAGTCGTGTGTCGACTCTCTCTACTGCGGAACCATTCATTCTACTGCACTCTAACGTTTATTTTTATATGACGTCATCTTTATTAGTAAAATACTTTCTGAAGTCTAGAAAATAATTAATATTTTTCAGTATAGAGAAAATATAAAACTAAATATTGATGGAAAAAGGAAGAAAAAATGACAAATAAAGACCCTTAATATCTGAAATAAAGACTCGGTCCCACGTTACAAATATAAAATCTTAGTGAAATGTCTGAAATCACAACTCATGTATACTAAATGACAAGTTGATTATAGAATTGACAAATTCACTTTAGTGAATGACAACTTCAATAGATCAAATCACAACATGGCTAAGGGAATGCCAAATGATAAATTGACTATGGGAAATGATAAATTCACTCTACCGAATAATAACTTCAGTAGACCAAATCACAACTTGCCTAAGAGGTATTTCAAACATTTTACTAAGATTTCATATTGCAATATGGGATTGGGTCCTCTGAAGCCATTTTCCAATTTGAAGGTCCTAAATAGCAATTTCATATATAGGGAGTCTTTATTTGCCATGTTCCCCAAAAAAAAAGCATCCAATAAATGAAAAATATAGTACTCCTCTTGTCCTTATATTTTGAGTCCATTTTGATCATAAATACTATCTACGGTCCTAATTATAAAAATCATTTGACTAATTTGAGGAGATTAAGGAAGTAAGTTGAGTTAGTTATTTGTTTTAAATAGATATTGTCTTTCCTAAAATATCCTTACTAATCAAGTGTATTAACTAGAACTATCATTGTTAGAAGAGCTACTTTGAAAAATATAGGGGTGTTCAAAGCCGGCCCGTCCCGATCGGCCCGTTCCGGTCCCGGTCTTATTGGGACGGGACGGATCCGTCCCGAAATTTTTCGGGACGGGACGGATCCGTCCCGAAATTTTTCGGGACGGGACAAACTGGGACGGGACAAAAAAGGGACCGGGACGGGACGGGGTCGTCCCGTCCCGGTCCCTTTTTTTAAAAAAAAAATTTAATTTTTTTAACTTTTTATATAATATCATTTTTTTCATATTTTTTTAAGATTTGAGACTATTGTATGGAACTATGGATATATTTATTTAGAGTTTTTATATTTGTTAATGATTTGAGATTATTGATGATTAGATTTTTTAGCAAGTTTTTATTGTGTTAAAAGCTTTTGTTTAGAGTTTTTAATAACTATTATATGTAATATTTTGAGCTTTTGTTTAAGAGTGCCCAAACAAATAAAAAAGATGTTTTTATAAGATTTAAGGTCAAAAAAATATAATTAAAAAAATCAGATTTTTTAAAAAAAATTTTAAAAAAAATTAAAAAAAATATTTCGGGACGTTCCGGTTCCGTCCCGGATCCGTCCCGTCCCGTCCCGACCGGGACCGGGACAACCCCGGGAAGGGCCGGGACACGGGACAGATTTTCTGTCCCGTTACTGTTCATCGGGACGGAACCGGGACGGGCCTGTCCCGGTCCCGATCCGTCCCGTGAACACCCCTAGAAAAATATATATGTAAATATGAGAGACAAAGTGGATTGAAGTCTTATATTTAGGACCAAAATAAAAGTCAAACATAGTCCTATATTAAGGACCGGAGGTAATATAAAACATGTTTTTTATATTTATTATTTTTTTAAATTACTTTTAGTGATTCTCTTTCAAATCATAATTAAGTAGGAGATAAAAAAAGATATTAAGAAACATAAAATGTATCATATTTTTTATAATCAACTAATTTATTTTACTTTCTCAATCTAATTAAATTAATTAAATATGTCTTGTATTAAGAATTGAAAAAATATAATTTAACATATCTTTTAGTCTCACATTAACATATTCATGTGCGTGTTTGTACTCTATAAATCTTGAAGAAAAAAGAAATCGTTGTCCGTCTAAGAATCCAGAATAAGATGAATTATGCACAGGTTTAACCCTTTCCTTCGTCAGCAGCTCACCTCTCTAATGCTAAGTCACTCTCCCTCCGGCTCTGTGTCATTTAGTGAAGGATAATAACTGTTATAAGTTTATGCCCTTCAAATTCCCCCCAAAAGGGGGAAAAAAAAAAGAAAAAAAAAGAAAAGAGAGATAAAAATAGGCGTGTTTTAAGCAAATAGGCTTGTTGGATATAACAATTATGATCCTTCAGAAAACGACACAGCCGGAGAGAGAATGAGTTAGCATTAGAGAGGTGAGCTGCTGATGAACGAAAGGATTAAACCTGTGAATAAATGATGAATCATAAAACTCATGGTAAAGACTAAGATGGTAGCTTTATAAATAATTTATTAATTATGAATGTTGTCATCACTCTCTTTTCATAAAAAAAAAAAAAAAAGCAGAGATTTTCCGCAGTGAGTGCATGCCCTTCAAATTCAAAAAACGAAAAAAAAACAGAGATATATATATATATATATATATAAATATATAAATAACCGTGTTTTAAGCAAATAGGCTTGTTGTCTCAGCCTGAATAGGTTTGGCAATAGGAATGGGCCTGAGTATGGCTTATTTGAATAAAGATAGGCTAGACAAGACTTAAAGTAGGTCACGTCATAGGCTCTTCATAAAGGCCCAACATATTTTCTTTCCTAGTCAGACTTAATATGAATTTCATATTTTATAATAATTGATATATTGATATTCGATGTCGACATATAAATGTTTATATCCATAACTCGTCCTGCATTTTCAATCATTCACCCAGCTTAATGCAATTAGACAATTCATGCCGGATTAGCATGCAGAAGGCAGACCAGGATATAGAGATTGTTATGTAGTTTCCACTTCAACTTGCATATCGTTTGAAGCCACAAAAACAGGTCAGAAGGTTAACAGCTGAAAAAGGATCTCCAAATACAAGGTCAAACATGTAAAGAAGACTCAGGCCGAAAAACATGTAAAGAAGACCATAGGAACAGCATCAATGCTATCTCTCTGTCCCTCCGATGAATCCTATCTGTCAATTTATCCAAAAAGAAGTGAAAAGCTTCACTTTTCAACATACAGAGTATCAGAGCATAAGCTGTTTCGACTTGTAAGAGTAGTGCTCAGCGAGCACAACCCTACAGCCATAGGATGCCTTGTTGCAGACTATGCAACCTTCACAATATGAATGAGCCATTCCTCTTCCCTAGTGGAAATTGTATCGGGGAAGAAGAGAACAAAAGGGAACAGAACAACATCATTCTAATTCAGTAACGCCATCATAAATCTCCATCCACTAGACAGCTTATCCCCACTTATTTGTGGCGGTTTTAGCATCAGAACGTAAACTCAAAAGTCAAAACCACGAAGGTCAACTAAACCAAAGTTCACAATAGGACTATACTTATCCAGGGTAGACCATGATCAAACCATACCGTACTTATGCAGAATTTTAAACTGACTGCATATAGTTTTGGCCAAGCACGTCCGAGTGCAGCAGAGACAAGCAAAAATTTCAATGCTGATTTTTACATGCATAAATTCAGTAAAGTCTAACTACCTCGTGAGTCTTCCACTTCCTCACAAGTCCCTCATACACGAATTCTTTTCTTGCTTTGACAAGGCTTTGCTTCAGCTTAGCCAATGTGGAAGATGTTAGCTTTATTCCTCTGTCAATTATATCCTCTGCATACTTAACTGCTTCTGGCACTCTCTTTAGATCACAAAGTCCTACGACCAATAAATTTGCTGTCTCCTCCAGATCCTTCTTGAAATTATCCACCAGGCATTTCCAAATTCTTATCGCCATATTAGGATCCCGGCTATCTATGTAAATTCTAACAGCTGTCTCACAATTAGGCTGGTCGGGAACACACTCATTTTTTATCATCTCAGTGAAAAGCAGCGAAGCTTCCTGCAGTTTCCTGCCCTTGATCAAGAAGCGAAATAACAAGTTATAAGTTAATGAATCAGGAAATGCCCCTCTGTAAACCATATCGTCTAACATTCTTTTTGCCGTATCTATATCATTTCGGTAACAGTACAAAGCGATCATGGCATTGCACATACGTGGATCGGGTTTCAAGCCCAGCCTCTCCACCACTATCTCCCAGAGCATCTCGGCAACCCGGGTATCATGACACTTGACACACTCATCCAGGGCAACCTTGAAAAATTTCATACCCGGGTAACACTTGTTTTCTCTCATGGAATCAAAGAATTTAAGAGATTCATGGATCCCATTGGGTTCCCTAATTAAAGTACACAGGAAGGAATCATAAGCGGGTGCATTACTTGGATCCCAACCTATCTCTATCACCATCTCTGCGAAAGTATGCCTAGCACTAGTACCATTCCGTTCACTCTCCCATCCCTCCAACAAAATAGCATAAGTATCAGGGTCTGGCCTAATAATCCCTTTGGCAATGCGCAAATACTCGTACGCATCCACGGTCCTGCCTTCCCTACAAATGGCACTCAGAAGCGAATTTAAGGCAATAATATCCCGTGGACACCCATATTTCTCCATAACATCAAAAGTCATGATCGCCTCCTGGACACGGCCTACGGCAACGTAGCTACTGAAAACAGAAGCAAAAGTCGCAAGCGAAAGCAGCCCTTCCTTTTTCATAGATTTAATAGCATCCCACATTGCATCGAAAAAGAGATTCTTGCCCAATAAATCCACAACCAGATTCCAAGAGTAGGGACTATGGTTGTCCTTGAGCTGGTACCCCGACCATCGGAAGAACTTCACCGCAGAACCCGGAAACCCGTAAGACAATTTGAGGACTTCTTCGACGTCTTCTTGAGTGATCGGAATCCCAGCCTCATCGAGGACTTTCTCGACGTCCAGGGAAGGGGTACTGGAGACGATTTCACATAGTGTCTTGATCTTCGGAGACAGCGTTGGGACCTCAAGGTACGAGACGAAGGTGGGACACTTTTGTTGGGGCAGTTGGTGTTGACCATCGTGGTACTGATAAGGTGATCTATGGGAAAAAGCGAGGCACTTCTTGCGAGAGTCTGAGGTCGAAGGCGGTGAATGGTCATGATAATGCCTCTTTCTATGCAGATCCATGATTTCGCCGGCAAATTTACAGAAACCCTAACAGCATCGTCAAACGGTATTGCTACATTATTATTCCCTTGCTGGCGAGCCACAAAAAAAAAAAATATTTTTTTTTTTTGGCCAACCATATTTTTTTTCTTTTCCTTTTATATGTGTTCAACGAAGATTTTCTTTCACTAATAAAAAGAAAATTTGAGGTTTACTTTCCTTATTTTTTTTTGGCCCGATTTTAGGTTTACTACCTTCTGAATGCCACGTGGGGTCCTAATTAAAACTAAGCCGTCATCAGTCGTCTCCAACAATACGGGGGAGTGACATTAGCCGATATGCCTTTCTTACTGCCTTTAATTTTTAATATAAAATTTCATTTAATTTTTATTTTAATCTTAATTAAAAAATCTCAATCTATTTTATCTCTTATATTTATGTATTTTTTTAAGAAAGTCTTTCTAATAATGACAGTTTTAGCTAATATACTTGATTAGTAAGGATCTTTTAGAAAAAACATCATCTATTTATTACAAATAACTAACTTAATTTATTTCTTTAATCTCTTCAAATTAGTCAACTAACTTTTATAATTAAGATCGGAGGTAGTAACTTTTAATCTAGTGACATAAAAATTTCTTTATAGGTAATAAATTATAAATTCTATCCGCTCATGACTTTTGGTTGTCAATGCCTTTCCATTTAATTCAGGAAAAAAAATCCGTTTTTGGAAAATGGTCTATCAAATTCAAACTCTTCAATTTTGATGGAATGTTGGAAATTTGCATTAGTTTCAGGGATGAGGGATGAGAAAGAAAAAGTACATTCACGGTGTTATCTACTCCTCCGGTCCTAATTATAAAACCCAATTGACTTATTTGAGGAGATTAAGGAAGTAAGTTAAGTTGGTTATTTATAATAAATAAGTGTTGTCATTTTTAAAATATCTTTGCTAATTAAGTATATTGGTTAAAACTATCATTATTAGAAGGATTATCTTGGGAAAAAATGCATAAATATAAGAGATAAAATGGATTGGGGTCTTATAATTAGGACCAAATAAAAAGTCAAATTGGTTCTTATAATAAGGACGGGAGGAGTATTTTAGTATTATTGTATTATTTTGACATATGATCCCTTACTTTTATATTTTAATTTTTCACTCACATCATATCACACCTTTATATTCATAAAAAATTAAAAAAATTAAAAACATCATAAACCTACTAAAATTCTCAAAACGTATATTTTATTTATTTTATAGAAAACTTCAACCAAAAATGAGGTGAATTTCCCCTCTTTTTTCTTTTTACCATAGGTTATTACCACTAGCTCATTTTTTACATTCCAACCAACCAAATAAAAAAGTTATGTAATAGATATATTTTCATCATTTAAGATCATACACTTATAAAGTGTTTAGATAAAAACAAAACCATAATTAGAAGTGATTTCACGATTAACAAAATAAATATGTAGAAAAATTTGTCTCAATTTACGAAAAATATTTTTAAAAAGCACTTATGGGCTCATCCAAATACCCCAATATACTTGTTTAAATGAAATAAGCAAATTAGGCTTACAAAATTAAATTTATTAGTTACAAAAGGTAATGGCATATGAGTTATGGGATAAAGGAAAAGTAGATAGTGCCAATAACCGTTATTCTTTTACTTCCTTCTCATCTTTAATCAAATCAAAATTCTACTGAATGAATACAGAAAAATCCATCGTGATCATCAACACCTCTAATTATTTCAGATTGCAAACCCGTCCCTACCAAGAAGCGACATCTGCAGATTTCTAGAGAATGGTGACGCAACTTAACAAGGCTGCAGATTTTGTTGGTGCGAAACATGTATCACGGACCTTCTTTCCGTTGCCGTTTAGCAGGGCTGTAAAAATGTTCTGAGATATCCCTCTCATTAATCTCTTGGGCTGCTTCTGCTTCCAATTTGAAAGTCCAACCGGCAGAATCAGTAGCTGAAAACAAAGAGGATGGAGTTGACTTGTAGAATGCGAGGGGAACTTGCTTTACCCTCCGCCTAATCTGCAAATTAATAGTTAAGTTGTCATCAGCCGATGTGTGCTTCCCCTCAATTCTTCAGTTGTACAAACAATATAAGCGGGATTATTGAAGGAAAAAAGAGAAAGGAGAAAACATCATATATCACCTCCTCTCCAAATACTGTAGCATATGAACCTGAACTGAAATCCTCGACCTTTATTTCACTTGTTTTGGCCCTCACGGTCAAATCAGTCCCAAGAGACAAAGCAAATCTAACAGCAAAACAAAGGCATGTGAGATTAAGGGTATAGTTTCTCCAAGTCAAAACACGATGGAAAAAATAAAAAGGAAAATCAAGAGGACAATAGTCAGCATCAGCACACTTGCCTTGACACAGGAGGACAGTAGTGTTGAAGAATGCTATCTGTCTCCCAAAGAGAACTCCCTGCTCCAAGACATCTCATTAATTGAAAAGTTTAGGATATATAGAATTTTGCCTCCTAAATATACTTGACAGACAACCACACTGGAAAAAGTAAGCAGAGGAGACATATTCCAGTAAGTACTGAAGATTGATATATTCACACTTGCTAATACACAAGTTCCCCCGCTTAAATGGCTCCAAATATTCAGACCTCTGGCGGATAGAATCTTTCTGCATAATCTAAAGTCCTTCAGCCTAGCTTACATTGTTTTGCCTAATCATACAAGTGATAACATCTGAGATAATGAATATGAGACAAAGAAACTACCAAATACAAGCTTTAGTCTTGATCTCAAAACACCTGAGATGATCTTCTCAAGAACAAGAAATTAGAAGTGAAGTTCTAGTACTATATTTGCATGTATTGATAATATGAACTAGCATCAATGTAAGAAGCAAGCAGTGTAACGGCAGTCCAGGAGGAGCTGGCAAAATATGAAGAATGTATCAAACCAATGGAATAAGAAAATAATTCACAATTTGGAGGAACAGGCTGAAATATGCAAGATGTTATCAAACCGAAGTTGTTTCATTCAGTTATATCAACCATGCAATTCCCTGAACTCTAGGGCATTCAATATGCCAAAGTTTGGTAGAAGAATAAAATAAACTGGATACTTACTCATTGCCCAAGAATCCCTGGGATTAGTTTCCCCATTGTTAAAGTGGTCAATGCCTAATTTCTTGCAGGGCATAGCACCAGTCTTGGAGTCATCAATTTTATCAGAGATGACTTTATTTGTTTTAGATTCATCTTTCCCTTCCTCATCACCATCCTCCTGCCCATAGAATAAATTATTGTCCAATCAGAACATAAGAAAGAAATTGTTTTACTCACAGATGTACCATACGTGTTACCAAGAGGAGTGCACTTCCAGAATTTGGCACAAATAGATATCTCAAAAAAAGATAGAAGATCAAAGGATAATTCGAACTGCCCCTAAAGTTGCTACGAGTGTCACTTAATTAAACTAGGTTCTTGGTGACAAAAAAGGCATCTTTGTGGGGCCAACAGACAATGAATTCAAGTCCATAAGCCAAGCACAGAATCCAGGAAAAATAATAAATGTAAAAGAATGAATTAAGAAAACAAGGGTACTGTGTCTCACCCGATGAACCAAGCAGTTAATTGAAGGATGTCTCCGCAAGAGATTATGAATCAAGGCAATGATAACCAATGCTCCTGAAGGAGAGACTGAAAGCAACAGTCTACTCAATTTCTTCGCAAATGAAGCAGCCAGATAAGCAGGAAGAAAAGCTGACTTAAGGCAAGAATCAAGAAGCTGCAGATGCCAAATTATAAGCGGCCAAAAATTGGCAATTAGCATACGTACAAGATTAACATAAACTTCATTTCATCCAAAAAAAAAAAAGAAAAAGAAAAAAGAAAAGATTAACGTAAACTTCAATATGTAATTGAATATTTTCTGATCAACCCTCGTGCTGGCTCAAACATTTTAACTTTTCCCATATGAGATATTCAGGGAAGTGTTCTACATGAGGATCCCACCGTGCTCATTTAAAGGCTACTTCTGAGGTACTTGTGAGACGCACACCTAGGGGGAACACTGACTTGATGCATCTTTTCTGTAATCAGTTTTGAGTCAATTTTCGGTTTTGCTATTTCTATTGTTGCTTAAGAGAATGCCTTGATTATCATTTCATGTACCTTGCTCTTCATTTTGTTCACATTAAAAGTTACTTTTTTATTCAAATATATCCAAAATCTACATTAAAATAGAGAAATATATGTCGCTCAAAGGTCTGCAGCAGACTAAACTCCTCAGGCAAGCCTAATAGCTGTAACAATGCATTATGACTTCTCATCCATGAAACAATGATTGATTAACGCATCAGTTTTTCTCTTTTGGGGGGGGGGGGGATGATTTATGCTGTGAATATCCAAATTTGTCCTTCCATCCTGTTAATTATTTTAACTTGCAACTGTAATTGATAAGTAGTTAATTGAGCATTACCTGGAAAAACTTAGCTCGGTGTTTAGCCATAAAGATAGATGGAACTAAGAGAGCATAGAGTTTTTCATAGAAATTTGGGTATTCCACTCCATGCTGGGTCATCAGGACATGAAGGCTGCTAAGAGCCATGACACTAACAACACCCCCAACATCATACGACCTTGTTAAGAAATCGCTGCACATAAACAAATCAACATTAACAAGTCAACATCGACAAACATAAAAATTAAATTTATTTGCCAAAAAAAAAAAATTACATTTTATGTATCACAAACACTTACCATAGCATATTAGGTTTTGTCAAATGAGGAATAACTGCTTGGTGAAGGTTAACAAGAACCTGATAATGAGAAAAACATGTTTCTCAGGAAATAAATAAGACAAGGACCCAGCTTAATGCATTGATTTCAGAAAAGGTAGTAACCAGAATCACAGCTTCAATAGGAGACAAAGAAAGTTGGCACCCAATGTAATGATAAAAAGGACCAAATGTTTTAGGCTTTCCTAACACCCTTAATTCGTGAACAAAAGAAAATTATTAGTCACTGCATTCTGCTAGGGCCTAGACTTACACACCTAAAAGTACGGACCAAACATTTGAGGCCAGGATTTTCAGCTTGGTAATATTCTCATGACATGGCAAATATGTAGAACAGCAAAGGCCATAATACACAAGCATTTTGATGTTTTATATGAAATAATCATATGTCCTAACATTTTAGGAAACAAGAATACAGGCGCATGTTCAAAGGTATAAGAACAGAAGTTCAAGAACCATGAAGATTACCTCCTTGTACACATCAAGTGGAAGTGGCAACCTAAGATATGAAATCCACGCTTTGCTAAATTTGGATTTCATCTTTTTGGCAATTGTGCCTGCAGAAGTCACCTACATGAATGACAAAAAATAAGAAAATTAATTGTTGGATCGTACAATCTAAAAAAAATGTAGCGTTGAACTTTGCAGAAACAAGAATCATGCAAAAATTTACATTACTATTACGCTTCTCAGTCTTCAGCTGGTTATCATCTAAATCCCCTTCTTTAGAAAGTTGTTCATGTTCACGTTCTTTGGATAAAAAACCTATTAATTAACATTCAAGAAAATTTGAATTTCTATGAACAAGAAGAAAGCAGTATTCTATGCATATTCTAAAAGAACTACACACCCACCCACACATGCAGACAGAGAAAAAATTAGAAAGCAACGTAGGAATTAAATATAAAACACCAAGAGAATGAATAAACAATAAGAACTACATGCAAAAATTAACACATATATCACAAACGAATTGGCTGGCACATGGATATACTTAGCAACAGTGTATGTACAAGTCCATAAATGCTAGTGAGTTGATACAGATTCAGCACTTGATGGTATCTGAGTTAGTGTGAACTACGTACACTGAACTAAACTAAGAGTTGCACTTAGATACGATGGAAGAAATAAGATTCATCAATGTCATCTCAGTTGAATCAGTAATCTTGGGTGAAGAAGAATTCCCAACAATATTGACAACAAATTATGATGAAGGTGCAACCTATGACAATGAAAATGTAGGCAATACCAATTATGAAGGCATAAATAAGGTGCGATCATAAGAACTAAGAAGCAAGCGATTTGAGGTCACCAGAAATTGATTGGTAAGTAGCAATTATAATTTCATTATTTTTATGGCCTGTTTAAGTTCTATTATTATTTTTATTTTCAGGAAAGCAGACACATTAAACACACCATGCAAACCGCTAACCCAACCGGCCCACATCTCACCTCAGGGCTGGCATATCACAGGTCACACTCAATGGCAGTACAGCACTACATCTCGTTATTCATGAGTTTGGGGAAAAATCACGATAACATAAATAGCATGCAATTACCTGATTCACTCCACATCTCAAAATTAGATGGGTTATCCAAGCTTTGAATAGGGGAGGCATGTGATATAGTGCAATATATATTGCGGATGACGTGCTCCAAACTGAAAAAGTGCATTCCAACATTGCCAATAGCAATAAATCAATACCCGATTAGTTAAGTGTATCTATACATCAGGAAGTTTCAGAGATAGACACAACTCTCTAGAAGGAAAATATGCCATTTAATAACATGATCGTGTTTCCAAGCTAAACCTATTAATTAGAGCATTTTGTGCAAAATGCAAATATTTTAGCAATAAAACATGCAAAATTGCAAACTATCACCAGCATGAAAAGGCATGTTTATTAGAGGGCAAATTTTTTTTGAAGACACTGGTAGTCAACAAGTTAGAGATAGGTTATATTTAAGCATAGTCACACCTTATCTTCAAGTATGTTGCAGCACGTGCAGGCCCAACACTGACACTGCCACAACACACATTGGACACGCAAAGAAAACGGGTTCAGACAACTGCTAAAGTTGGATCAGGCTTGAGCTGAACATAACTCGAATGACCAAAAAGGGGGAAAACAGTAGAATAAAGGTTAGATGACCATTCTTAAAGAGATGAGTGAAGTTTTTCCCTTTTCTATAAACATGAATAATTTTAACTTCTATAGATCAACAAGTTTTGATTTAAGATCCATTTAATGCATCATACAAGGCATGATTGTATTAATTAATACAACATTTTTAAGAGCCCATCATTTTTTGCTGCAAAAAATACAAGTATAAGATTGTCTGCCAAATCTCTCTCATGCATCATTATTATAATTAAGATGCAAAATTTCATGGACAGGCAATGAGTAAGCACTGGCTCAACCAAGGCACATGCCACCAAGCTTAGATGGAGAAGCTTGGTTTGAAAGCAAGCAAGGCACCATGCTACCCCAGGTGCCTACCAGGCTCCTTTTGGGCGTACCATGATCAATTATTTTGCTCTAACTTCTTTAACTTTTCTTTAAATGATAGAACTGTTTGGACAAATACAGCATACATCTTAGTAAAGGATGCTTTTGTCAGCAAAAGAAGAAGTGAGTTTTTCTATTCTACTTGGCATTACACAATACATCAACCTTAGACAGTATTATCTTACATGATAAATTATTTTATACAATGTCATACCGAAGACTTCATAATAAATTTTGTGAAAAAATAATCAGATAATATCCCTTTTTGGGTTTCTTTTTTTTGGGGGAGGGGGGGTTTAATAATGACAGTTGTGTTTTCCTCTAGAAGTATATCCCTCACAGAGAGCTTTAAAAAACTAAATGTCGTGTCATCTTCTGTATTTTCTAACTTTAGCATATATGTGTCCGTGTGAGTATTTGTGCTTTAAAGGGACAAGGAAATTTAATCAATTTTATACAAGATGGTCAGGAAGCTCAATTCTCCAAGATTCTAGAAGGAAACGAGGCAATAGAATCAAACTAATCATACTCAAATGGCATTACAATAATAAAAAGAGCATCCCACACAAAGTTAATTGACGACAAATTACATGATAATCCGCACCAATTGATAGAAGAATGGAAAGGGATAAAAGTATGGAGAAACAAAGTAATGGTACAGGCCATACTAACCTTGGGTTCAGTGGACTTTCATTGATACCATCTTCTTTTGCAAGTTTAAAACCTGACAATGACAAACAACTAAGCTATCATATGGAGATTAGTCAGATAGCAGAAATTGCAAAAGAAAACCATTCATAATTTCAAGAGAAAATGATAAAAGAGGACTACTAGAAACGTTCCTCTGGGACCATCTCATAAGGTTAGAACAACAAAGAGACGATTTGCAAGGCCCTTTGCAGGAATGACATGCCGAGAGGACTAAAAGAGGCAGGACAATAAAAGTACCTGATATAACTTTTCCTTCCAATGTCCTAGCAAACCTTCCCAGGCTTATATATGTAAAGTAACTGTATCAAGGAGAATCCTAATTCAGCAGAATAGCTCAACCTTTTAATTGACGTCAGTTATGTATTTAATGGGCAGAATTAATGAAGATTCAAATAGATGCAACGGAATATCTGAAATTATGAAAAAGAGCAAATTGCTTCCGGTAATTCAGTGCAGACTGTACAACAAAGACAAAACATATGTAATGTAAATGGTTGGGACTTTTTATATGAACTAATTGATGCACTTCAAAGCCATTATGAATTGATGCATACGGTTTAACATAATTTTTAGAATATTCAATACTCTCCTTTCTTCAATAAATTAAATTGTTTATTAGATATGAACTACATATGTATATTCAACCAGAAGGAAAGCACGGCAACATAATTATACCGGACGTCCATATATCCGAAATACTTTGATGAGAGCAATTCCACCGGAAAAACGACTTCATCAGAAGAGTGAACCTGAAATTAATAAATCCTATTCAATCAGACAATGCCACCAATGTTGCAAGCGGGAAAAAGAAAAACTTACAATACTGCAGATCAATGACTTACAATACCATGCAGAAGCTTGTGATATAGAGAAGAGGAAAACTTCCCACCATTTGCCACCTTCACAAATTCCATCATAGCATCTAACACGACCTCCTGTTACGTTACTCAAAAAACGACGCAAAAATCAGAAATAACAAACAAAGCTTCTCCTTTATGAGAAAAATGATATTCAGCTACTCACCTTAAGTGTTTCGTCGGATTGTGGGGACACGAAAACGTGAACAAGAGACTTAATGAAGTCATCGAATTTGGAACGGATCCAAACGCGGTATATGAGTTGGGGGTCATGGCTCGATATGTCAAGGGGGGACGATGAAGATGAAGGAAGGTCGGGGAGGAGGGGAAGAAAGAAAGACTGGAGAGAAAGAAGGGATTCGACGACATAATTAGGAGGAGAAGTAGGGGAAATAAAGGAAAGAAGAAGAGGGAGGTTGTTGATGTGAGCACGGGTGGACAGAAGCTGAAGCCCCAGGGTTTTCACGTCAGACAGACCATTGCTTTTCCTCTTCTGCTTGGATGCCATGCTCGCTCGCTCGCTCGCTCCTTGCTCAACAGGCGGGGAACTTTAGGGGTTTAGCAAGGCAGAGATTTTATATCCATCCCGAATAGCAAGGCAACATAAGTCAGTTGCACACTTTCTTATATGCTTTTTTTCATCTCCAACGAAGATCCAAACATAGCCTTTGCCGCACCCCAAAACCACCCCCGCTCCCCCCAAGAAAAGCCTCTCTTTCGGGCCTTCTTATGCCTAAAAAATGCCGTTTCAGCTATTTAACACCAAAGCTTTTTTTTTGTTGGATTTCTCCTCCGGTATTCCAGAAAAATGGGCGTTTTTCAGCCGTGACAACGTCCCCAGACTAATCCAGATCGAGGGCTTGCAAAGAACCTTTCGGTCGGCGCCCTCTGGCCCCTCAGGGTGCTGCATTCCCACAGCTCGAACTCGAGACCTGTGGTTAAGCTAGGACAGTCCCACCAGCTGACCTAACCCCTCAGGGTTTTTAACACCAAAGCTTTAACAAAAAGAATTAATCCTCACAGTAAATTAATATTCAAATTTTTGCTACAAAATATGTCTACATAGTATCCAATAATCTATCAAACATGATTATCTCTAATAAAAAGATATCTATGCATTGAATCTAGTAAAAAGGGTTAATTTTTTATAATTTGGTAGATAGAAGTTTGAATCTCTAATGAGAAATATACTCATATTTAGTACCTGACAGTATTTTAAATAGGATTACCTCTAATAGAAGATACATGTACCTACTGAAAAAAAGCCAACAAAACTTGACAAATTTAATCAAAACAAAGTATTTTTTTGGTTGTAAATATAAGATCCAATGTAATTAATATAACAAAACGAGTCTTTTGTGACTCAAATATTAAGATTATTAATATTACATGAAAATCAACTTGCTCTAAACCTAGACTAAAATTTTTAACCGTGTTATTATGAAACTCATAGAAATCGATCAGAGACTGTCAATACTACATTACCTTTGTGATAGCATTACCTGTAGACGTTTAGATAAGGTCTCAATTTGAAATTTGACTTTGAAATATTTATATTGACATGCGTAGGTGCATTTTTGCTAGCTAAAAAAATGAATTGAGCCTGTTTGGTCGACTCGTTTAAGCTTAAAAATTAGGAGGATCGGATTTGAAATTTTTCCATTCAAATGAAAACACAAGCCCTATAGGGCTAGCCTTATAAGGCTAAGGGTTTAAACAGGCTAGCCTTGTAGGACAGAGGGCCAGCCCGTTTAGATATTTTTATAATTTTTTTTATAATTCTAATATTATTAAATTTTTACATTGTTAATAATATTTTAAATATTTAGTTATTTTTATCATTTTAAAATTAAATTTTACAAAATGGTTTGATTTATTTAGTTTTAGACAATAATTTGTCTAGTTAAATTTCTAAACAATAGGTTAATTTGGATTTTAATAACGATTTGATATATATTATAGGGAAAATTGCAAAAAAAAGACCTTGAAATTGTAAAAACGCAAATAGGACCCTTGACAACTTCATTATAGCTTTTGACAATAATAAAGTTGTCAAAACCCAAAGTGAAGTTGTCAAGGGTCCTATTTGCGTTTTTACAATTCCAAGGTCTTTTTTTGCAATTTCCCCTATATTATATATGTTGATATTTTTAAACTATAATATTTGACAACAGAGTATTTTTATACTTATATAACTTGTGATTTTATAATTTGCATTAGAAATTTATAAGTTTCAACAACAATGTTTTCAAACTAAAGTAAAATAATAACTAGATTGTAAAATTTAAAAGTAAAATTTCTATAAAGAAAAAAACTTGATATTTTTGTTACAAAAGAAAATTATACTTATAATGATGATGAAGTTTTAAAAGATTAATAATAGTGTTTGTTTATTGTATATTTACACTATAGATAAAACTTTTGAATGTTATTATTTTGTTAATAAATGTTTTAGATGTTCTTGGATGTTAATAGATATTTATATATGATGATGTTTTATATTTGTAACTTAAATTTATTTATATTTATATCTTTTATTAATAATTTTATTGGTTTATTTTTATTTTTTTGATAAAAAACATGAGAAATATGAAAATAATATTTTTTCTTAAAAGGGCTGAAAACCCGCGAATCAGTCCTAAACCCGTTAGCTTAAAGATCGGACCTAACAAATTATAATATTTTTAAAATTTGGATCTTGTAGGATTGATCCTTTTAAGCTTACCTGTATTGCTACCTCTAAGTTTTGCATAAAATAAAAAATTGACAGGACCTGAGTTGAGGAAAAGAAGTAAGAAACTCCACTGTTTTATCTAATTCGATTTGTTCGTCTCAATCTTCACTTGTAAACTTGACAAAGATAAAGATGTCTAACTGTAACTGATGTTAACAAATTTTAGTGGCTTGGGAGATCAGGTAATTTGTAAAATTCCATGATGCTTCATGCTTGTGACCGAGAAAGAAATTAAAAAAAAAATCCCCCGCGATTGTTTGTTGTTGGCATTCGACGAGCCACAGGTTCAGCTGTGGTTCTCATTTCTCCCCCAACGTTATGGGCCCCCTCCTCCCCCATCACACTCTTTATACTGTACGTCGTACATCTCGGCATTTCCCTTCCAGAGAGTTCGCCGAAGGTCAGTTCCTAACGTCCATCTTTCTTGCTTTCTTGACTGCGTTTTGGAGTTGGACGTTCTATTTCTTCAATGGGTATTGTTATTTGTATTTTTACGGGGTTTTATTTTCATTATTGATGTGCAGTTCTGTTTTCTTTCATCTCAACTGAATCTCAGTTAATCATATTGAAGACGACACTCCCGATGCTGATGGAATAAAATTTGATTATCTGCCTAATTTGAATGTAGAATGTTGCCGGAGAGATTATGATAGCTGGGTATTTTCAAGTTTGAGTGGTTTTACTTATCAAAATATAGTGTGGATTTGAAAATTGTCCCTCAGTGGTTGGAGATGATATTCCTCTATATGCCATATATTCTGTTGAGGGAAAACATCAAAGATTAGGCCATTTTCTTGATTGAAGTCGTGTAATGCAAGATATTTGAGTCTTTTTACCGGGCTGGGAGATGGAATCTTAGACCGTCGACTCATTCCATTTTTGGACTTAGAACGATGCATGATATTTAGCTCAGTAAGTTTTTTGGATAAGTACAGGGCTTTTATTGCCTAAACTGATTCCATTAAGACAAGAATTTTCGGTAGCATCTAAAACTGATAACGATCTAAGTTGTAATTAGTAAGTAACATGAGCGGGGAGTTTATAATTTTTCATCTGAAGTTTCAAATCGATTGAAATGTTTCTTTCATTCTGGCTTAGGCCCTTTCAATTTTTCTTTTCGCAAATAATTGGTTTCGAGCAAGCCTTGGCTTTCACGTGTGAAAGTCTAGCATGCTTTTGACTTCTCTTTGGTTTATACAGATTAACAAAATTATGTCTTTGATAAGTTACATGTGACAATGGGATGTCTATCTTTTCTCAGAGTTCGGTGAGAGATAGATTCATAGGGAGAAAATATATTGAAATAAATTACAGTGACTATTAATAAAAATTTCAAGCATAATGTCGAACCTATTAG
Source organism: Neltuma alba (assembly GCF_004799145.2). Taxonomy (NCBI): domain Eukaryota; kingdom Viridiplantae; phylum Streptophyta; class Magnoliopsida; order Fabales; family Fabaceae; genus Neltuma; species Neltuma alba. The sequence goes on along the minus strand of NW_021634992.1, from coordinate 6,108 downwards.
TCACTTCATTAATCTTCAGTGAGATATCCGAAGTATGAATGATATGGATGTTTGGTTCCCCAACCATTCTTCTTAGTCCCAATCCCATAAGGAAGGGGGGGCCTTTTCTTATCAAAGATTTTGTGTTATTGCAAAATCCCTGATTTCATCGTGGACTTAAGTGTTTATTCCCCTCTCTGTGTTTTCCTTTTTTTTTTTTAAATTTTAATTTGCTTGCTTGTAATACAGGCTTGAGATGTCTGTAGTGCTATGAAAGCAAGGCCTATCTGATTCTGATTTTGAAGTCCTGATGGCACTTGCTGCAAACAAGGTTTCAAATGGTCCTATCGTGACTTATCGGACAATTGGCTGTAGGTCACATGAAAAACTTAATTTCTTGATGTCCACAAGGAACAACAGGGTACAACTTCCAAGATATGGAGTCCAACATGGACAACTGAATCATATATGTCTCTTGGTAGAGGGATCAACCTTATCCAATGAGATTTTTGGGTGCATGTGTAGAAATCCTGTCAGCCTTATCTCCAAGAGATCTTTCTTGTGCAAATCATCAGGATCAAATAATATTGAGGAGAAAGAATGCGTTACAACTTACATGGATGTTTCAGATTTAACAAGGTAGAAGAACAATGATTATTTACTTAACATTTCTTCCGTTTCATATATTGTGTTACCTTTTTATGCTGTGTACCATTTGTGAACATTTACCCTTGATTTCTTTCCCAGACTCTCAGTTGTCACCTTTTTTTTTTTTTTTTGGCCCGCCCACCTCTGTTGTCACTTTATTTCTTGGTCGACCCAGCCCTTTATCTTTTGCATGATATGAATGGTGCTTCTTATTTTTTCCAAAAATTTATGCCATGGTTCGAACTCAGATTTCAGAGATTCTGTAATATGTGCAGTGTACGTACTAAAGAAGAGAAAGATTACTACAGTAATTCTGGTCGGGGCCTGGCTGAAGCTTGTAGATTTGTTTGTAATGATGCAAAGTTTGTAAATGAAAGGGCTCGTCACGACATTGTCTTGCTCTCCCGGTACTGTCCTATGACTTGTGGTATTGTACTGTTTCTATTCGAGATGTACTTCCATAATTGTTCATCAAGCCACTTCTCTTTAGTTGTTTTTGAAGCCACCTATACAAAAGAATGTTCACTGTTCAGTAGAGATACCATAGTTTTTAGGTTCATGGAAGTAACTGTTAACTATTTGTTTCCTCAGTAGCATATTGAAATTGGAAGCCCGTGCGCGCCAAGATGTTGCTTTTCTTGGGACAGAATTTCTTAAGCTTGATGGTTAGCTCATTTACCTTGTTCTAAACATGTGCTGTTCTAGTTTATCTTTGCATCACTTTTTTATCTGATTCAGAACTAATCTTGCTAGATGTAATAGTTGGGGTATACACATGTAAATCTATTGTGTCTTATCACGAGGTTTCTTATGTTCATCTGTTTCCCTCTACTCCCTTGCACCATGAGCCAAAAGAAAGGAGCAAAGATGTTAAATGATAACAAAGTGTACAAACCTAGAATATTCAATATAATTAAAACATAAAATGGTTTTGTATCATTTAGATGATTATTTTTTGGAGCAACAGGGCAATAGGGAAATATTATAATATTAATGATCATGTCATGCTAATCTTGGTATCACCTCTTGTAATTTATTTCTATACATGCATGCAACTTCATTTCCTTTTAACTCTTGCTTTTCTCTTAAAGGGGGAATTAGGAGCAGGATTTTTTTTAACCACTTTTTGCTTAAATATTCTATAATGATTTTTATACATATATGGCGTGTTTATTGTTTACTTAGATGTACTTCACTTTTGCTGTGTAGCTCGGGCTAGAGAGGATACTGAGAGAATTGATCGTGATGTCAAGAAAAGAGTTGAGCGCCTTAATCGCATAGCTTCTGTCTGTATCACTTAGAATCTTTAAATTATTTTTCCGACAGAGAAAAAGCTGCACATAAGTGATATATTTCATGCTGATTTTTCTTTTTATATATACTCTAAAGTTCTTGAAGGATCAAGCCCAGTCGACATTGAAAAGTGCTGCTGATAAGCATTGGAGTGATGGAGCCTTGGAGGTAAAGACATAATTATTATGCATTTGCAAATTAAGATATTTGTTTCAAGGGATATTATCGAATAGTGCAGAACGGAAGGTAGAGACAGTAGAAATATGCTATATAGTGCTCGATGATTTGTTTTGATTGATAAACCAGTGTTTATATGGAGCATTGGGCTTTGATTACGAGCAGGGAAGAATTGAATATAATAAAGGAACATTAATGCAGAATGAAATTAGTATCTCACGGTCTGTGCCTAGGTATTAGGAGCATTGAATAAGGAAAATACCATCAACAGTCAGGACTAATCTTAGGCTACGATTTCTAACACTCCCCTTAAGCTGGAGAATAGATATTGAGCATTCCTAGCTTGCTTTGAAGCCCTTCATATTGAACTCTTGCTAGAGGTTTGGTCATGATGTCAAAATGCATACAAATTATAAGAGAATTCATGATTCTTTTGGATTATAAAACTCACTTTTTTCCTCTGGTAATTTGTTCATTAAAGAAAAAAGGGATTTGATGATTCAAAATGCATACAAATTATAAGAGAATTCATAATTCTTTTTGACGCAACCCCCTAAACTTTCAGGCTGATCTGCGCCTTGCTGACTTCCGTGCTAAGCAACGTGCAATGGAAGATGCCCTTATGGCCTTGGAGGTGATACTATATGTTATGCAAGTGGTGACTGTGAATGATTTGTTTTTTAAATCGCTTTGTAATTTCTGGCATTTTTCTGCTTAACTAGGTCTTTTTCATTTATCCTATTTCAAACTTCAAGGTGCATATTTTTTTGCTATTATCTCCAGGGGAAGAAATTTACTTTCTATCCTGTGAATATGCAGTTTGTCAAAAACATCCATGACATGATGGTGAGAAAGATGTATAAGTTGTAAGTATAACTTGTACGCTTCCTTATAATTATAGGAAGCTTTGAATGGTTTCTGATCATGTTGAGATGCAGTCCTTCAGGCAGAGATAAAGGCTCTTTGTCAGAAAATGGTTTAAGAGGACGTATAAGGCTGGAGAAGAATGGAAAAACCATTGATTTCTTTCCCGGGGATGTGTCTACTGACCGAATTATGGCTCTTCAGGTCTCTTTTTTGTTTTGTTCACCCTTTAACTAGTTGAATCGGGACATGAAGCAATTGTATCCTAAAGTTTAAATGTCCAGGAAGCTTACTGGAGTATGGCCTCAGCACTCTCTGAAGCTGATGGAATTGATTACACTGATCCCGAAGAGGTTTTAACCTTTAATATTTATGTTCCTGTATTTTGGTCATTATTTAAGTATTTAATTTAGCTACTTTTTCCGCTTCGGAAGCAGCTTGAGTTGTTGATTACAACTCTTATCGACCTTGATGCAATGGATGGTAAACAAAGTGTATCTCTGTTGGCAGAGTGTTCCAGTTCTCCTGATGTCAGTACTAGGTGAGCTTATTATGATGGTATAATTTCTCAAAGAATATACTCGCATGTTTGATCAAAGGTACATAGTTAAGCAAAAAACCTATAATTTTTTTTAAACTTAATTTCTTTGCTTCTAAGGCATCCGGCAATAATTTAACAAACAGGACAAGTTTTTATCGCTGGGTTTCTACTATGCGCCTTGATGAGCATCAGCACAGCTGGCTTGACAAATTTGAATTTGTGTTCCATTAATGGTGTATTTTTCATTATTTTGTCACAAATTTACTAAATCCTCAAATATTTCTTTGTAGAATTCCCCTGCTACTGAGTTATCCAACATTGAACTTGTAAATGATGAAAGCTTCTGTTGGTTACATGGGAAATATTCTACATCAAGTTATATGTAAAACAAACAGCAAAGAACAAGCTTACTACAGCTTACATTAATGCATTCCAGAATATGCTTTTCCTCTCTTTGGCTTGCTTCTGTTTGTATATATATTCTGCTTCGTTGATGGGTGTGTGATTTTAGACAAGCATTAGCCAATGCACTGGCAGCAGCACCATCCATGTGGACTCTCGGAAATGCAGGGATGGGAGCATTACAGGTGAGAATAAATGATATTGGATTTCTGAAAGTAGTACTTTCGATGTGTCTCCGTCTCATCTTTGTCCCTTTTGCCAAATTGTTGCCTTTGGTTCTTGTTGCAGAGACTTGCAGAAGATACCAATCTAGCCATTGCTGCTGCGGCATCCAAAGCTATTTATGAACTTAAAAAACAATGGGAAATAGAGGAGGGAGATAGCTGGACCTTTGTGGTGAACGAAAATACGTTGCATGAAAAAGAAAGCGGGAAATTTGACAATGAAGGGGAAAATGACAAAAATTGAAGATCAACTAAATATTTGTATTGGACGGTTTAGAGTTCTAACTATTATAGAATCAACTCAGATCCGCTCTAGGAAGTGAATATTGCTGGTGTGATGATGCCATTTTAGTTGGTAAGCATATAATTCAGTTTAATTGATCGTCATGTACATGTAACATGCGGAGGTGTAACGCGATGGTGTATTATTCATCTTATACTGATCAAACGTTGTTCTCTTGTCTGATGCAGTGCAGAAGTTGAGCTGGTTGTTGCGCTTTACTGCCGTATCATCAATAACATGTATGAAGACACCTTGAGTGCGGCACAACTGGGGCTAAGAAGTTCTAAAATCTCATTCCTTAGAAGTTAAAACACAATATATTCAGTTTGTCCACTGAAGAAAAGTATATTCATGTAATATATTTTCTTCTTTTATTGTTGGTTGATCTGAAAATTATAGACAAAATGACCGTCACCTATGCAGTCATGGAATACTAATGGTTTCTCTACTTTTACGGTTCTCTTTTATTCTTAGTTCTTATTAAAAGAATTTGGAAAATGATTTGAGTGCAATTGAGTTCGTGAGATTCCAAATCAAGCCTAATCTCACTGTCTCCATTTGGATGTAGGAGTTACCAAATACTTAAATTATAAATTTCAAACACAGCATCTTAGATCACGGAGATAATAGTTAAATCCCAAAAAAAAAAAAAAACCAAACAACATGGGCTTCGCTTGTGAAAAACCATGCATAACAAATCTGAATTACCAAGTTGGTTTGAGAATCACATGTAAGTATTCCAAAGTTTGATTATTAATCACGTTGAATATCACTGTATCGTTATCTGGCAAAGGGCTAAGAGCGTCTAAAAGTCAAATACCCTGCCCTTCACCCAACTTTTTTTAAAAATAATAAATTTATTTAGTCTTGCAATCATAAAAGCTAATATATGTATAAGGAAGTTTAGACTTTTATCAATACTGCGAGAAACTAGAAATAAACGGGTACAGAGGTGCACGACATTCGTCAAAAATATATTTAGGGTGTAGGCTTTGAGATTTAGGGGCTTACAGTAAGAAGATTATGGTGTGGAGTTTAGGGTTTAAGGTTTGGGTACTTGGGAACTAGGCATGGGATTGGAGTTTAGGACTTAGGCTTAGGCTTAGGCTTAGGGCTTACGGATCATAGCTTAGATCCATATCTATGCCAAGGTTTTAGATGAAAAGGAAAAAAAATTGAATGCACCCAGTTAGTTTTTCAAAAATTCTGTTTTGGACGATTGAATGACAATAGGTGCATTTAATATGCATTTCTCGATTCTAATCCTTTAAATCCTTTGGCCATTCAGGAGATTTGAATAATTGCATACGAATGCTACTTAGATCTCAGGGCATTATGATAGTTTAGGGGATAAGGGTTTAGAGCTCAATGCTTAGTGTATGGGGTTCAGGGCTCAAGGCCTAGGTTTAGGACTCCAAGTCTAGGGCCCAGGCTCTAGGGTTGAGTCTCTAGGGTTTAGGGTCTAGGGGTTTATGGTTGAGAGGTTTAGGGTTTTGCGTTTTGGGTCTGGGGTCTAGGGTATGGGGTGTAGGGTCGAGGGAGTATGGTTTGCGGTTTGGGGTTTAGGGTTGGGGGTTTAGGGCTTAGGGTTTAGGGTTTTAGGGGTTTAGGGTATTAGGGTTCGGGGTTCGGGGTCCGGGTTCGGGGTTTAGGGTTTGAGGGTTGAGGGTTGAGGGTTGAGGGTTTAGGGTTTAGGG
>NW_021634991.1:0-51718 GCF_004799145.2 Neltuma alba | reverse complement strand
ACCTCTACATTGATTCTATATAAACCAAACAGTTCTCCACTATTGTCACAGGCAAGGGAGGTAGTTAAATAGAGCTTGGAAACTACAGAGCCTAGGGATGGCAGGATTGAGCAAGAAGCTTGTGGTTGTGGGGCTGGTTTTGGCTCTGGCCATTATAATGGGGTCAGATCCCATAATGGTGAGTGGTGATGACGGCGTCTTGTGTGGGGTGAGTGCACAAGGGCTGATGGACTGCCGGCCGTCGGTGAGCGGCGATGAGCCTCAGGTGCCGCCGACTTCCGACTGCTGCTCTGCCCTCTCCGGCGCGGACCTTAAATGCCTCTGCCGTCTCAAAAACCAAAGGACTCTCCTCAGATTCTATAACATTGATCCTAAACAAGCCATGGCTCTCCCTGCTCTGTGCAAGATTGTGGACCATGCTTGGCATTGCTGATGATGACCAAGTGACCAACTCAGTTATTGTTTTTTCTCTGCTCATGATTTGGATTGTGGATCTGTTTGGTTTTGATTTTTCAAAATCAGCAAGTGTACTTCTTCAGTAATCATCTTAATTAATGAAGATAATAAAGTTGTTACGAGATAAGAGTTTATTATTGTCACGAACGTGATAAATGGCGAAGTCCAGGCCTTGTTGTGACTCTGTCCATGTACACTCTGGTGCATGTTATGTGTTTTGTTCAGTTTAATTGTGATACATGAATGGAGATTTCATTCAAAATCTGATCTACTCTGGCTTCTTTTACGTTACTATGGAAAGGATATGGAACTCTGCGTCTTTTCCCTCGGCCTGAGCTATAGTCTAGCTGCTGAAGGAGAGGGGGGGGGGGGAGGAGGCTCCAGTCTGGCTGTTTGGGGGGGGGGGGGGAATGCTTCGCTCCATCATGCTTTGCTAATTATGGGGCTGTTTGAGAGTATTATAGTCCAATAGTACTAAATTTCCCCAAAATCTTCTTTAAATGCAAAGTTATAAGTTGAAACTCTTGAAAATACTTTGGGAGTATGTAAAAAACCAATGTTTCGATCTAGTCCAATCTAACTCGAGATAGTTTGATTCAATCCATTTTAGTCTAAATAAACTATATAATGAAATTGGACTACACTAGGTCATGTTAGATTGGGTTCTAGACCAAGTGATCAGACTATCTGGATTGGTCTAATCCAATATAGGTATTTTTTTTATTTTCAATAATTTGTAATTTAAATGTTATCTCTAATGGTTTTTAATGTTGTTAGAGATTCTTATGTATTTAAAAGGCCAATTTTTCGGGAATTTTAGACCAAGCTTTTGATAAACTTTGATTTTCGGCTAGCCTAGCACAAACTCTTCGATATATTTCTTGCTGGAAGTATCCCTGATCTTTTAATATTTTAGGATAAGTTTTATATGATTATAGGTTTTTTTTATTGTCTATCATGTTGAAATCATGCTTTCTATAAAGAAATTAAAAAAAGAAAAAGAAAATTGGGGTTCTCTACTGTCCGGACCAGTCTACTAGTTTGGTAGATCAAGTTCAATCTAACTCGGTCTCAGGTTACTACTAAGCTAGACCAAACAACAGACTACCAAATCCAATCCAATCCAACTAAAAATCAAAATAGACTTTGAGTTAGATTTTGGTCCAATCCTGTTGGTTCATTGTGCAACCCCACTTATAAGTATTGTAGGACTTATAAATTCAAGAAATTCTCTCTCCTAATGTGTTATTCTTTTGGATTGGACTCTCCTTCTAAACTTGTTTCCATCACATAAGTGTGAAAGTTAAGGTTAAAAAAAAAGCAGGGATAAAAGAAAATACTTCTAAGTACTCCTCCGGTCCTAATTATAAGACCCAATTGACTTATTTGAGGAGATTAAGGAAGTAAGTTAAGTTGGTTATTTATAATAAATAAGTGTTGTCATTCCTAAAATATCCTTGCTAATTAAGTATATTGGCTAAAACTATATTATTAGAAGGATTATCTTGGAAAAAATGTATAAATATAAGAGACAAAATGGATTGGGGTCTTATAATTAGGACCAAATAAAAGTCAAATGGGGTCTTATAATAAGGACCGGAGGAGTATTTTTTTTGGCCATGGAATAACAATAAGCCATTAAAATTTTCAAAATTCTTGCAATTAGATCTCAAGCTGAATACATTAAAATTTGAAAGCATTTTTTACAGGATCGTGTACTCTCTCTCCCTTTGTCTCGCTGAATTTCCATACTTCGTTGTGAAGGAAGGGTTATGCATTTTTCTATGAAAGCTAGACTGCAGTTACGAATCCAAATGTAAAGGAAAAGTTAATTATAATCTGTATTATCAATATACTAATATCAATAGACAATACGTGAAAATTGCGTCCCGGTTCAAACTCATCCAAAAGTATTCAATAATCAATGCCAGCAGAATTACAGTTAGATAATACATTAGTTAGATAAACAAGCTTTCATCCTTCTGACCAAAAAAAAAAAAAAACAAGCTTTCATCAATCTTAGGAGCTTAACCTATCGTCTGGCATCCCAGTGATGCGGTTCTTCTGTACGTGGGAGCTACTAAGTTAAATTACAATCACTGAACTAAACGGGGACTCCCATTGTTACAAAGTACCAGATCATAACTTTCATTATTTAACTTTAAAGGGAATTACTGCATCCGGTTCTTAATATAAGAATTAGTTTGATTTTTAATTTGGGCTTAAATATAAGATTTTAATTTATTTTAGCTTTCATATTTATCTATTTTTTTCTAAAACAGTCATTATAATAGTTGCACATATTAAATGTTCTATCAAGTAATAGTTATAGTTAATGCACATGATTAATTAGAGTATTTTAGAGAAGACAACACCTATTTATCACGAATAATTAATTTAACAAATTTTTTTAATTTATTTATATTAGTCAACTATCTTTCATATTAAAGAACATAGATAGTGACTAGCATCACTCACTATCATAATTTTTTTAGTTGTGCAATTTTACTCGCAGTCTTTTAAATTTGGTGTAATCCCTCCCTTTTTTATTTATTTTAAATAATCATTTTCCTTTTATTCATCTTAATAGGTAAAATTAATAATTTTGGTTCTTTTATCAAATTATTGACAACTTTCAATGTAATTGAATTATAGTCACATTAGGAAATTGAAACAATGGAGAAATTGCATCCAAGTTAACAGACCATGCGTAAAATTGCAGCATTAAAAAAATTAAGATGTTGAGTGTAACTCGCAAATAAAATCTTAACGTACTTTTTGTTATAAATAAAAAAGAAATAAAAAAAATAATATAAAAGAATAGAGGATTAATAAGAGAGAGTATTTCTCATTTTATTCAAAAGTACTCAGTACATTATATATAACCTCTATTTATAGGCACATCTTTATATTTCTGATAGAATCTACAGATCACATAATAATAAGAGATAACTGTGGAATATAGAGATAATGGGAGATTATAGGAAATATAGGAGATAACTGGAGATATATGGGTATTTATAAAGATATTATTATATTCATAACACTTTTATCCTTTCTTTAATTATAAATATTAATCCATATACCCATCATATAGTAATTAATTAGGGATGATGTGGCGTTTAGAGATCGGAATAAATCAATAGATGGATTTGGTTGGGTTTGGGGTTGGGGTTGGCTAGAATAGGAATTCGAGAAACACTGGGGGCACAAGTTAGTTAAGAAAATATGCAATCCTAAAATATGCACTGGTTGGCTATAATAGGCAAACCAAAACTTGATCTCTCAATAGTAATACCGTGAGTGGTGTCAGGCCAAAAAAAAAAAAAGTGAGTGGTGGTATTTTATTTCTATCTAAGTGGCCTGGCATAATTCCATTTCGTTGGCAGTGCATAATCTTAAATTCTCCCCCAATCCTAAATATAAGATCTCTTTTATAGTATAATTTACACTACAAAAAGAGTTTTATATTTAGAATCAGAGGAGTATTATTCAGTGTGTCACACTAAATATTCTTCAAGTTTTAAATATAAAACTTATTTTATAACGTAATTTATATTATAAAATAAATCTTATATTTAGAAAAATCATGTCAATCCCATGTCCGAGTGTCTCACACCAAACAAGCCTTAAGTTCCCACCTTCTTGAATTTAGGGATCATGGTCACAATGATAAGCATGGTGGGAAATAATACATCCAATCTTTAATATAAGAACTTATTGGATTTTTATTTTAATCTTAAATATGAGACCTCAATCTATTTTGTCATTTATATTTACTTTTTTTTAAAGTAATCCTTATAATAATAGTAGTTCTAGCTAACACACTTGATTAATAAGAATATTTTAGAAAAGCCAATATCTATTTATTACTTATCCGATTCTAAATATAAGACCAATTTAACTACAATATCTATTTAGTGTAACTACAAAATGAGTTTTATATTTATGATCTAAGGAATATAAATAACCAATTTAACTAATTTCTTAATTTATTTAAATTAATTAACTAGTTTTTTTATTAAAGTGAAAAGGTAGTAGGAGATACACTATTAATGGGGTGTTTGGATGCCCTTAAAATCACTTTTCAGAAACACATTTCCGCAAATCGAGACAATTTCCTCCACATATTTGCTTCGTATACCGTAAAAGCACTTCTGAAACCATGATTTTGATATTATCCAAACACCCCCTAAATCTAAGGACCTAATCCCAAATTGTGGGGAAAGAGGAGAAATATTATTAAATCCAAGGACCTAATACAAAAGCGAGTATTAGGGTTTTAAACGATGAGGTTCATGTTGCTGTGTGCACTATATATACACAGGGGCAGACGCCCACAGGCCAAAGCGCAGCCAAGCGGCTGATTACATTTGAAGGGCTCGTAGCGAAATGTAATAATTCTGGGTTCTATTGGCAATGAGATGTTCCTCTGCCTTTTACATCGTTCCACGAATGTCTTCGATTGGCCTTCTTAATCCCAGATAAGCTTGAGGGTTGGTTTCTTCTGGTGCTTATTCTGATTCATCGGAGGCCGAAACTGATACTGGTAGTTTCGCTGATAAATGCCTGTATCTGATTATCTCGAGGCGTTTACTAGTAACTCTTACCATACATTTCTCACTTATTACTCACTATTTCCTACAATTATATATCTTTTAACATAAAAGAAAATGGAGGTTTTTGCTGGAACAATCTCCTTTCAAGCTCTAGTTGATGGCTTCGTGGTTTTAGGTTGAAATAGAGTCATCTTTCCCTCTTTTCTCAACAGTGCTTTGTTTTCTGGGTTCTCCTAATTTTTTTATTTTATACGTGCTAAACGATTTTGTGAGGGTCGCATTAAACTTGGACGGATCCGAATCAAGTAGGACAAGAACAGTTCAATTCTTTTACTTTGTATTCATACTTTTTTTCCAGAAGGTTATATGCATAGGATCTTTCCTTAACACCATTCTTGGGGAGGAATTTGGATTAGTTTTGAGGTATTTAGTTCAATACACTGCTTGAAGTAGCAATATGTTATCCATCTAGAGGTTTTTGTCATATGCTTTATTAACACAAAGCCAATTAGCAGAGCAAGAGCATCGATTGCAAAATTAAATGGTGCATCTTGCCTTGAAGGTTGGCAAAAGTAGCTAGCGATTCTCCGTGCCTATCAAATTGATTTTCTACTGTTTTGATAATGGCCTCGAACAAGTCGCAACATCTATTTGTGCCTAATCTTACTTGTCATCTACAGGATTGGGTCTAGTGCCAAATTGTGCGTTTCTGAAGTTTTGAAAGATAAATCGAAGAAATCAAGAAACAGATTTGAATCAAAAAGACTTTGCTTAAATGATACTAATTGTTAAGTATCAAAGATCAAGCCTGAGCTTCAGTTAGGGACAGACAGTTAGATTGAAAAACGACATGCTTTACTCCCATATGTGCAGCCATTTGCACCCCTTTCTTCATAACCAGGCCGGGGCCTAAGACATGAAACTCGATTTTACCAGACAAATTGAACTATGCTGCAGCCGAACAACATTCCCACACAGACTTACCGGCTTTATTGATGATGAAACAACCATAAGTACTGACCTTGAGCGTCTATGACACGACAATGACATGTTTGATCGTTTAGCTTGCCTATCGTCCGGTTAAATGAGCGATCTGGATGAATAGTGATGACCCCGTAACTAAAGACAAAGAAACCAAAATTCAAGTTCTCAATTTTCTTTCTGGTTAGTTAAAATTTTGGTAGAATGAACTTTGAGAACCCATTGGAATCAAAACAAATATTAGGAGTTCTTACAATATTTACAGGATCAAGCATGGTGGAACAGTCTTTCTTGGGGTTCCCTAATTATTATCACACTTCCAGTTTCAGGTTTAACCATGTTTCTTTTCTTCCAGTTAAAAGATACTGCTCCTTAGCTACGCTTTAATGCCTCTCATGATCATTCAGATTAAATGCCTATTAAATGACTATTTAGTTTCACTACAAATGATGCTCCTTAGAGTCACATCTCAATGCCATGAAATTGAGACTACTTTTTGGGTCGAGGGAGTTGACCCAACTTCAACATGCTGAACTGTTGATAAAAGGATAACCTTAAAGAATCCATAATTCACACGGACGAAGTTTACAAGGTGATCATGAATTTTTCCTCTTCAGCCCGGCATAGGCCAATAATTTTTCCTCTTCAGCCCGGCATAGGCCAATAGATTCAAACCACACCTCAACACGACCATTAAAAACAAAACATTGATTGGGATATGATTTTTCTTTTATTGGAGGGTACAAACAAATTTAGGAAGTGAGAGACAATTTCTTGACGGTTGTAGCCATATGCTTGCCCTGATGCTCAGCAAGGGCAAGCTCTTTATCAGTAGCTTGCCTGGTTCCATCCCCAGCAAAAACCCCAGCACCATAGGGAGACCCTCCTCTAACTGATTCCATTTCAAACATTCCAGCTCCTAATGTATATCCCACTGGAACATATATCATCCCATGATGCGCTAACTGTGTAATTGCCGTCCACCTACAACAGCAACAATAAAAGTTCTTTCTTTAAACAAAACAGTTGATGCATCACGGTTAAACTATCGGTCACAAAGATACCGATATAAATTATCTATTAACAAAATTCTCATTTTAGCAGCAAGATTTTAAGTTTATACAAATGATTTGAATTTATAAGAGTGATTGTTATCTTTAATTGAGAGAAAAATAAAAAATTAAATGACAAGCGTTTATTTAAAATAATAAATCATGTTCACTGCTTAAACGACGCGAATGGGACACTTACGCGGTCGTTTCTTGGCCACCGCCCTGTGTGCCGGTACTCACAAAGAAGCCAGCTGGTTTTCCCGCCAGCTTCTGTTCCCTCCATAGCTGCCCCGTCGAATCGAAAAACGCCTTCATCTGCGCCGCCATGCTCCCGAACCTCGTCGGAAACCCGAATATCACCCCATCCGCCTCCACCAATTTTTCCGCCGTTGTCACCGGAACGCTATCGTCCTTCGGCGGCGCCTTCATCATCTCTAGCACTTCCTTGGGTAGCGTCTCTGCCACTCGGTACAACACGCCCTCCACTCCTTCTACGGAATCCACGCCTTTCTTTATTTCCCGCGCCAGTGACTCCACGTGACCGTACATTGAGTAATACACTATGAAAACCCTCAGCTTCTTCGTTTCTGCTTCGATCGGCGCTTCTCGGACTGCGATTGTTGTCGTTTCCGTTACTCGCGATTGGGTTTCGATGCTCTCTGAAACTGGATCATTCTTCTTCGAACCAGAAATGGGCGCCTTCTTCTTGCTAGGTACACACCCGCCTCCTTTCCCCATTGTTGTGATTTTTTTAACACTGAATCAGATGTTGTTATCTGAAACTCTTAGATTTATGCTCTGCGACAATAGGATACAGAACGTAGCTTACATATAAAAAAGGAAAGATAAATTACGTAAACAAGCTTGTGTTTGACTTCATATTTATGAGCTGTTAGGATGAATTATGAGGATAATTTAAAATTTGCGCTCATGACGAGAGCGAAACGTGGCATGAACATTGGTCTTAAGAAAACTAGGCAGCCAAAGGAGACAATGGATATGGGCGAAGAATCAAAGAATATGGGATGCGGTCTTACATGATGCTTTTAGCAGAAACTATAGAAAAGAAAATGGAAAACTTCCTTTTCTTTGACAGATTCCAACGAATATATTTTCTTCGAAAATAGTATTATAAATTTGTAGGATATTGCAATACCTCGCTTATTGTCGTTTTCATTGACATATTCAAACATACTTAATTGAAATATGAAATAACTTATTCCAAATATGATATAGCTTTTATGATTTTTAAACTCCTAATTTCCATGCAATTATTGTCTTGTTAAGACCTCTAATTCGCAGATGTAGGATTGTGTAGCAGTACTTATCTATACCTACCCCTCGCCACATCAAACGTAGTTGCTTCCGGGGGACCAAATTTCACCTTAACAAACCCAAATTTTAAGAAGGAATATGTTGCCTCATCTTTGAACCAGTCCGCATTGCAATTGGTAAATATCTATTCATAAGAATTACTAGCACAAATCAGATTCAATGACGCTGCGTTTAAGCCACTCGATCATGTTAATCCTTGTTGGTTAAGTAGAAATTATCAATGGTACAAATCGGAAGCCTAATTTTCTCTAAGTTAAAGTCTCGTGGTCAACGAAAACTGCATCCCTCACAATGTCATGTCATCGCCGCGCTTTGAAGCAAATACAATTAGAGAATTCATTTTTGAAGCAATTAGCTTAGGAGCGACATCATCATGGATGTCATCAACAGACGACAAAATGATGAAAAATTATTCGTAGTTTTGAAGTTTTCAAATGTCTTATGAACATAATTAAAGTTGATCGGCCAGTGACAACTGTTTTCTAATCAGAAATCCCGAATGAAAGATCTAAAACGTGTGCTAGTAGCTTCATTTCTCTGTTTTCTTTATGTTTTCGACATTATGTTTGGCGGAGACTGGTGTGTTTAACAGTCAATTGTATTTTAATGTCTAATAATTGCTGGTAATTATTTATGATAAGTTTCGACGATATTGTTACCAGTGGCAAAAGGACAAAAAGAAAAAAGATACTATTTAGACATTGTTGATGTGCGCTTGTATTGTTAGGTTGATGTTTTTCTCGATATTACGAATTATTTTATAAATTTCTCCTCATTAATCTAATGTGCTATTATTTAGCTCTAAGTGCTTAATAGGATTTTGATTTTTTTTTAATATTATATCAAAGTACATTTGTACACGATAGGAAATACAGGAAACTATTGTTTGACCATGACGAATATAAATTTTTGTAATAATTGGTAAGTTCATATGTTTTCTGTTCTCATGAATTGGACCGATTCTCTTCGATTTGCTTAGAAGGTGGGAAAATATTCCGGTTCTTGGCATGTTAAAATTATACTAGTAGTTGCTAGAGATATTTACTTTGTATTGTAATTTTACATGAATAGATAAATTGCAGCCACGTCTCAGGCTAAGGAGAAAATTTTGTTTTAAAATGTCTAGTGAACAGGTCAAAGCTTGTCGAGTTAAAAATGGAAATATAGCTCAAATTCGTCACCTCAGTATATTTGTTAAAGTCCAGGAATCGACAGTATGTAATAGCTTAACCACAATCATTTTATTTGGGAATCCAAGTACATAATGCTGCATCTCAAAAACATAGCAAGTGAAAATTCCATGGTTTTTGCTAATATGTGTAACTTCTTTGTTGTTTTTACTTCTCTATTAGTCTTCTGAGTTTTGACACCTTGGTGCTGTCATTTTATTCTTTGTTTTACGCTGTGATCGAAGTGCTCCTCGCTTTGCGCTGCCTTTGAACAAAATGGGCGTCATATGTGTAGCTTAACTTATTGTTGACATATCTAAGCTTGCCGTGATCATCCACTTACTTCACATTTCTACAAAGAGTTGTTTTTGTCATTGAGCCTGCGCGGAACTGGCACAGAAATACATCCCGCAAGTTCTTCACCAGACAAGGGCAGAATTAGCCAGGAGGAGCCATTGAGCTCAAACAATGAAAAGAAATTTTGACAGACAATTCTGCACTCCTAGAGTAAAGAACGTTTTCTTCATTTAACAGTGGTTCCAATTTCCTAGAAAGAGAACTAAAGAGAATTTCATCCTTCCTTGCGTGAACTCTTTCTTGACTTCCATGCTCGTAGGAAACTTCTATTTCGAGAGTGTTGAATTAATGGAGACTTGGATTCTTTCCTCTGGAGCTTCTGGGGCCTCGATATTGATGACAAACAGCTAAAAGCGGTTTTCTTCTTATTATCACGCCCTTCAAAGTTGGGATCCTCTTGAGAGGTCGAAGTTTTGAGGGCATCAGGGAGTAAGCAGTTACATACAGAACCTACGAGGATGACATAGAACAATGAATCAGTCATTGAATTCCAGAATAATTCTGAGATGCCTGTGATGTGTTTACTGATAGAAAATAATGCAATTGAAAGTTTGAACATTAAAATGGATAGTGTGTGAATGCATGTCATGTACCTAATCTTGCAAGGCGATTGACCCATTTAGGTATTGAATTTCCCGTGAGCCTTTGGCATATATCCGCACAGAAATGGTTGCAGTTCTTGATCATTAAGTGATAAGTATTACCGTGGTAGTTAGCTGACTGATGCTCCATGAATTCTCTAATCTTGAATGGATTCATATTCGTCGTTCCCATGAATATTGACTTCCTAAACTTGAATCCTGGGCACTGCCGAGGTTCAACCTCAAAGACACCGCTAGTAGGACAATCATGGGCTCCAAAGGAATACTCCACTCCATAGACTGAGGCATTATGACAATTTCAGAAAATATTGATGGCATCCAGATAATTTTTTTTTTGACATTTAAGTCATAAGGGGAAGAATAGGTGCAACAAAACCTAATTTGAGTGCCCAAGGGTGATATGAGAAATTTTATTTCCAAACAAAGTCTGAAGATGTAATTTAGGGAAAAAGAGAAGTTGCTTATGTGTCAATGATAAATACAAGCACAGACAGGCTACTATAATGAGTTTGACATATGAGCCATGAAAGTGAAAAGCTGGATAGATAGAGGGCTGGAAAGTAAAGCCCTTCCTTTAGGAGTAGAATTATGATGTAAATTCTACCTAGTGTAGTTTGAATCAAAATCTTGGTGCATACTTTTGCCAAAAAATAATAATTTTGGAAGTTATTTAAGGAGGCTTTGAATGTTTACTGACCTTCAACCCCAGTGTGAAAAACACCAAGGCCTGCCCAGTACAAGTAACCATTTGCGGGTGTCAAATCATACACATTGAGATAGACAGGAACATTCTCTGGATCGTCGTCAACCGATTTCACCTTTTGGAATATGCAAAAGCGGGGTTCTGACTTTTTAAGGACATGAAGGTGCACAACAGATGGCCAGCCATCGT
Source organism: Neltuma alba (assembly GCF_004799145.2). Taxonomy (NCBI): domain Eukaryota; kingdom Viridiplantae; phylum Streptophyta; class Magnoliopsida; order Fabales; family Fabaceae; genus Neltuma; species Neltuma alba. The sequence goes on along the minus strand of NW_021634991.1, from coordinate 40,315 downwards.
TCTCTGCTCCGGTTTTCATGCTAAAAATGAACCCGGGAAGCACTCAATACCTATTCCCAATCTGTATATATCAACATGAACACTGAGCATAAATCATCTGCATTAAGTACCATTCAACAGAAAAGAACATAAAAAAAAAAAAAAGAGGCACGAAATTTCTCTGTGAAAATATTCATTGCATCAATCTAGGTTGTGAACCGATAATGATGTGTGCACACTTGAAATGTAACATAATGTAAACAGGGAAAAATTATGAATTATTATCATGTTTTCCGTTGTGGCTTAACTTAGATTTTCTAAGGCAACAAAGCCTTAAATCGATCGTCCAAGAAATTTCAGATCAAGCTTTGTAGATAATACAGCAGTAGCCCAATTCCCCTGCGATAACCCTTCCTTAGGAATCATTCCCTGCTTTACTGATTCCTTCATTTCCTTTGTTTATATCAGACAAGAGCAAGAAGACATATCTGACTTGCATCATGATTTGTTCCACTGCTCTGTGTATAACATTTGAGCTATTTCCTTCAAGGTGCAGACTGCAGGACAAAGGCCCCCAAATATGACTCGCGCAATATTTGATGGATTCATCATCGCAAATATAGATCATTTTAAACAGGAACTTGTTACATATTCTAGGAAGAGCTCAAACCTGTTCCTTGCACATAATCCAGGGGCATAAGATTGCTACTTGTAGATGTAGATGGAGAGAAGGGGGGAAGAAAACACTTGGAAAATGTATTTTGTAGCAGGGAACTCAATAAACGCGTAAGGGTACATAACAATGATTTGAGCCCCGTCCAATTTGTGGTGGTCGGATCAACTAACTAGTTGCATTTAGAATGAAGCCCCTATTAGCATTACATGTTAACTTTCTCTACTTTTGAATTAGTCCTTTATTGTTATTTAATTTTTTTCCTAGCATTAAGTAATCTTATTGTTTCAATTTAATTTGTTAACTTCGCTTCAAATGTTACTTTCATTACCTGGTTTCATGTTACTACCTCCGGTATTAATTATAAGATCTTGTTTGTACTCTACTAACAATGTCTTATAATTAGTACCGGAGGTTCGTCTTCTCGACGAACGAAGGAGGGCTCTCATCCGAGAGCGTGATTTGCTGCTTATCAGGGCGGCTTCCATCATCCGTAGGGGACCGGGGGGAAATAACTAATAAGTCCTGTGTTTTTACTTTTCTCTTTCTTTTAACTTAATATGTTGTTTGTTTGTTTACTTTGTTGTAATGTTGTGTTTAGTTGTTTGGCTGGTCTATGTGTGTAAGCTTCCCATTGGATCTACTCCCATCCCATGTAAAAAAATGCTTCTAGTGCTAGTAATGAATAAAATCTGCTTTGTTTTAGTTCTTTATTTTCCTTGTTGTAGTCCACGAGAAGGCCTCTTTTACTAAGATCTAGCGGCTCCAGCTGCGTTGACGATATTCCTTCATTGCGACTTATCTTGCACGAGCATCGTCGTCCCCATCACTTCCTCATCCTCAACCTCTAGAGGAGTTGAAGATACTTCTTTGTTCCTCTTGTTCTTACTTTTGCTCTTACTTCTTCTCATCTAAGCATTTGCTTCGGCCTACACTCGGCCGAGCGGGGAATATCAAAACAACTCGAACAAGACCGGGGTCAACCGACTTACTTCACTCCGGATAGCAACTCTACGATGTAGTAGTCTAGGAGATATCAATAGCTATAGTTTGTATTGGGTGCATCTAAATCCGCGTTTTTCTACCTGCATTTTACAGTGAAGCTGAACCTACTTTCGAATCGACTGACTTGAAGATAGGGCCGGCTGGATAAGTTCCCAAAGGCCCCCTGAGTGACCAGCTAAGTATCTGATTTGAGGAGTCTCTGGCATGGTTTTGAATAATAAACCGGTGGTTAAAAGCTGGAAATAATTAGAAAGATCGGATTCGTCTTTAACCGTGGAACGTACTGACTCATCTTATCAAGTTTGATAAAAAGCCAATAGCTTGAGAAGAAAAGAGTCATATACGAAATGATCGCTATATAGCGAATAAACCATCTTTTCACTAAACAGGGGCGGTAAAAAGAATAGGAACTGGTTAGACTTTCTAAATAATACCTGTGGAGTAAAGCTCAGAAAAATAATCATTTCCGGGAACGGGTGAAACCCTTTCCCTTTCGTTCGTGCATAAAGATATGGATAGGGATGCCGTTACCAACCAATAGTAGTAGTAAGAAGCCTGTATATACGCTCAAGCAAGAAGGAGCAGGGTTTGATCAAAGTAGAATGCCTTTTTTAATTGGGTGTCTTAGCTTACAAAAAAAAAAAAAAATCAATGCTGTAACAAAGTCGTTGCTCAAGTCTCTTGTTCCCTTTCAATTTATGTGTCTGCTGTCCCCTCGTACATGAAAATCATCGTTCATATCTTAAGATTACAAATTAGGCACGCTTTCTCTTAAATCTAAATCAGCAGCATAAATGTCAATGACTTTGTCTTCCTCTTGAGGTGGATTTGGAGGAATGCTTTATTATTCATTTGAAAGAACAGGAGATATTCTAACATCCTACATTAATGTGACAACCAAAGTCACAGAAATACAAACAATCTCATTAACAGCCTAGAATCTACAGCCACATGTCTAACATGGAAAGAAGGAATTCTATAAGAACATTGATGGCCAAAAGAGGAAAATTCCTGGGAATGGCAAATAAAAATGGGATTGAAAGGCGAGAGACAAACCTTTGCAATCAAAGGGCGGCCGGAAGAGAGTGGGGTGAATGGTTGTCATGGAGGAGAGACGGCGGTGGCGGTGGTCCCAGAATGGAACAATGTGTGCGCTTTGGAGTCACACATTGTCCATTGACCCCTCTCTTCCGACGCCGAGGCCCCAGCACTTCTGAAGTTGGCCCCCGATGTCATGACATAAACAAGCCATTGCTTCCTCATGAAATTGTGAATTATAAATTATAATTAATTAAACCCCAAAATTTCCCTATAATTTCTCCCCTTCCACTCCAATAAAAGCGTTTTTCAGTTAAAATAAATTACTCCTCCGATTCTTAATACGAGAGCTATTTAACTAATTTTTATTAGATTAAGGAAGTTAGGTAAGTTAGTTAATTATAAGAAATATGACATGTTTTTTTCTAAAACACCATAATCATTTTTCTTAATATCTTCTCTTCCTCTTTTACTTGATTATGGTTGAGGGAGTATCTATGGGAGGAATTTAGGAAAAATTGATAAATATAAGAAATATGTCTTATGTTTATGACTAAAATTAACTTAATAATTAAGTCATATATTAAGGACTGGAAGAGTACAATATATAGCACTGTTTACTTCTTTGGTTCTCTTTACTTATTTGGTTCCCTCTCTGTTTTTTTTCCCCCTCAATAAGCTTACCTCTTTGGTTCTCAATGCGACTAATTTTTCTCAATTTGTCACTTTTTTTTTGGTCCAACAACTTGTCACATTTGGAATTGTAAGTTGATGATTTTTTTCCGCCTGTTAAGTCCATGGAGTATAAAATAAATCGTTTGTAACAAGAAATTTGTAAAACATTTTTTTGAATACAAATAATATAATAAAAAATATATAAAACTTTTTTTTTTTATTAATTTTTAATATATTTCGTTTTTTTGGAGAAAAAGACCAAAAAATGACAAATTAACTTGGAAATGACCAGAACGTCCACTGAATTTGCAAAATATTACTTTGGTCACATAAGACCAAATTGGCATTATCATGTCAAATGAAAAGATCAAATTACCCTTCATTTTATTTATTGTTTTTAAAATACCGAAGCCCTTACTGGCTGATAATTGGTTACCCAAGCTCTGGCGGTCGAAAACAATTTTTTTGAAAATTTTTATAACTTCAATATAACAATTAACAACTTTTATAATACCATTAACAACTTTAGTATATCAGTTAACAATAGGTTTTTCAGGAAATTTAACAATTGGTCGCTGGAGCTCCGGCCGCCGGAAATAATTTTTTAAAATTTTTTTACAATTTCAGTATAATAGTTAACAACTTTTGTAACGCTATTAACAATTTCAGTATATCAGTTAACAATAGATTTTTCAGGAAATTCAACAATTGGTCGTCGGAGCTCCGGCAGCTAGAAACAATTTTTTTGAAATTTTTTGCAGCTTCAATACAACAGTTAACAACTTTTGTAACGTTATTAACAATTTCAGTATAATAGATAACAACAGGTTTTTTGAAAAATTCAACAAGCTCCGGTGGTCGGAAACAATTTTTTTGAAAATTTTTACAACTTCAGTATAACAGTTAATAACTTTTGTAACGCTATTAACAACTTCATTATATCAGTTAACAATAGGTTTTTGAGATTGTTAATAGCATTACTAAAGTTGTAAAAATGTTACTTTTTGAATTTCCCGAAAAACCTGTTACTAACTGCTATATCGAAGTTGTTAATAGAGTTACAAAAGTTGTTAACCGTTACACTGAAGTTATAAAATTTTTTTTTAAAAAAATAGTTGTTAAAGTTATAAAAATGCCATTTTTTTTGAATTTTTAAGAAAATCTGTTGTTAAATGTCATACCAGAGTTGTTAATAGAGTTACAGAACTTGTTAACGACGTTACTGAAGTTGTAAAAATGCTACTTTTTGAATTTTCTGAAAAACTTGTTGTTAATTGCTATATTGAAGTTGTTAACCGTTATACTGAAGTTATAAAATTTTCAAAAAAATTGTTTTCGGCCATTGGAGCTTTGGCGACCAATTGTTAAATTTCCCAAAAAACCTGTTGTTAACTGATATACTGAAGTTGTTAATAGTATTACAAAAGTTGTTAACTGTCATACTGAAGTTGTAAAAATTTTCAAAAAAATTGTTTCCAACCGCTAGAGCTTGTTGAATTTCCTAGAAAACCTATTGTTAACTATTATATTGAAGTTGTTAATAGCGTTACAAAAGTGGTTAATTGTTATACTAAAGTTGTAAAAATTTTCAAAAAAATTATTTCTAACCACCAAAGCTCCGGTAACCAATTATCAACTGGTTGCCGACGCTCCGGTGATTGCCGCTGCCGGAGCTTGAGCGACCGGCTGGCCAGTGGGAGCTTTGATATTTTAGAAACAATAAATAAAACGAAGGGCAATTTAGTCTTTTTATTTGACATGATAATATCAATTTGGTCTCATATGACCAAAATGGCATTTTGCAAATTTAGCAGACGTTCTGGTCATTCCCAAGTTAATTTGTCATTTTTTGAATTTTTTGTCTTTTTCCCTTTTCTTTTCTTTTGGGCCAAATTATATATCTCGTTTTCAAACCCGTGGGTCGTTATTCATTAGGCATAGTAATGAGTAGGCTTATATCAGATGGCATGTGAAGACGAGGAATGGCCATTTGTCAAAGTTGTGCCTAACTTCTCTTTCGCGCCACCCAGGTTTCTAATCTATTCACTTTTCTCCCTCCCTCTTTGTATGCCCTTCTTCTTTCTTTCTCTCTCAAGTTGTGAACTAGGTGAGATCCCTAGATTTACTACTTCCTAGCTTCTCTTCTAATTCGTTTTATCGCCAGTTACTCCAAGTTATTGATATTTCCAATTTTGCCTCTTACGTTTCTGCTGCACAATTCAGAAAGGCTTATCCATACTAAGCAGGCTCTTTCGTTTTTTTTTTTGGACCGAAATACTAGGTAGGCTGAACTTTACTTTTCTAAACATATGAATCTGGATTTTTGTGTTTTCTGTCAGTTAATTCATGTAATTGATTTATCATTTTACACACATTTCAGAGCTGCAAAATACTTATCAGTGGGCGTTAGATAACCATTCTTTTAGAAATATTTGAGAATGTGACCTTCCTTCTCGTTAACTTGTTCTGAGTAGTGTTGGCAAAGTGTCTTTTCTCATATTCTATCACTTCCTTTGTTTATATTTGGCCGCACTAGATTAACTGGAAGGACATTACATTACATTCGCCCCTAAACAAGTTTTGGGACATCATACATGACCATCAGCCTTCAAAATCCATTCAGGAAAGGCTAACAGATATATGACTATGCTAACCACTTCTCGGAAACGATTAATCCCAATGCAAGCTTTAAGCCGGACTCCTTAATTTTGCCCATGTAGGAAAACACACTCGGAAAGGAATGGTAGAGGCAATTCAATGTGACTGCCTTTCTTCTTTGCTAAATGTGGATTTTAATTTTTTCCTCATTTTAGTTTGTTCTTTTTCTTTTCATTCTCTCTTGCATAGTTTACTTTCTTCTAACTATCTCTCATTCTCTAGGCGTTAGATTCAAAAAGAAATCAGTCATATTGGCGGTACAGAGTTCATGTGAATTTTGAGCTCTGATGGGGACAGAAGAATCCAACACAAGTACTAAACCCAGCAAAACTATGGTGGTTCAGGATGTCCGTAAATTGCTTTGAATTGTCTCATTTAAATTTCTCTGCCTGCAATATGATGATTTCTAATTCTTATGTTCTCTACCTTTTTTTCTTCGTTTCAATTCATATTTTATGACAGGAAACTGAAAACAAACCTTTGCAGCCGCTTTGGTATACTTCTATACAGGTCTCAAAAATTTATGTATTTATTTATTTGCATGGGTTTATATCGATATTTGGTTCCTGTATGTCTGTGCTTCTCATGTGGAAACTATTAACACTCTGAACGACTTTGAAATAGGGATATCATTATCCTATGCCTGCACCAACACCTATTATAAATTCACATGCAGCTGCAGCCGGTTCTTACTATTATCCCCACATTTGGCCAAACCAGGTAGTAATTTGCTTATTCATGATTCTTTCTGCAAATTGCTTGCTTTGATTATTATGAAGGAGCAAATCATGAGATTGCTTTTTCATTGTTTTTAATCATCTGGTGCAGACTTTCTGCAGTCCCCTTAAATATGACCCTCTGCATGATCCCAGCGGGCTCAAGGATCATCCAATTGTTTCCGGGGTAACTTGCTAAATATTCCATGTTATTATGCTTTCTATATTTTTTCTATTTTAATGAAATTCACATGGCCAGTTGCTTTAGAATTATTGTTTCCCCCCTTTTCTTTATGCTAACAGACGAAATTTGGCATTAACCATTACTTGAATTCCATTTTCCTGGAAAGTTTATCTGCTTATATTCGTTGAGTAATGCATATGACAAAGTTAGTTTTTCATTCTGCTCAGGGCTCTGCTTCAACATTTTCAGATAAAGTACAAAGGACTTTCAGTGGAGAGAACGTGGATTTGACAAAAGCATGTGAAGGGAACTTACAACCTAGAAGTTCTGTCCTTAAGGAATTAAGAGAAAATGGAAATGAATCATCAATTTCCAAAAATGAGCAAGATAGAGGGACATGGAGGTACTGTTTGCCTTATTCACCAAGCGTCCTCATCACATTTTTCCAAACTTAATTGCAAATTATCTGTTTATAGTGCTACAAATGGAAGCATGGGATCGTCAGATGAAGGCCATGACACTGACAATGTATGTGAAACTTATTACGTATTTAAATTGAACATACCTCTGAACAAGTAATATATTACCCATCACCAGTTTTGAATTATGATAGACTTTCAAATGTAGTATGAAAAATTGGCCATTCTGCTGTATAGTTCAAGATTTTTAGAATATCTTAACCAGAAGGTTTAATGCTATCCCTCTTCTGCAGGGTTTCCCTTCAAGTAGAGAGCAGCAATGTAACATGATGCTTGCAAATAGTATGTTTGAAATTGATGCATTTTTTTTTTTTTGTCATTGAAATATCAGAATACATATCTGATGATCATGAAATTTGAACAGGGGACCTTACACAGAATGGGGCTAGAATAGAAAATGGTAATGCAATTCACGTGAACAAAGAATCTGCGTCACAGCAATTTGCGGTGAATTCAAGTGAACCAAATCTGAATTCAGAAACCAACCTCAATACATCTGGGACAATTCATGGACTTGCAAAACTGGTACTACAAACTTCTCTGGTTTACGTCATTTATTATTGACTTTTAACTGTTACCATAAACTTTTATGGTCTTACTGCCTTGATGGTGAATACTTGGCATTAATGGGATCTCTTGGTCAGATTGCTCTTTTTTTCCCCTCTTTTTTTTTTTAAGTCTCAGAATGCTTTTTTATTTCCTGCTGAGCTGTATATGTTGTGGCAGGAAGAAGATGAAATAAGAAAAGAAAGAAAAAGGCAATTAAATAGGGAATCAGCCAGGAGATCAAGGATGCGTAGGCAGGTATGCATATGTGTTAAATATTGATGGAAGTGGCTTTATTTGTATAGACACATACATCACATATACTCTTGAAAGTCAACTTTTTCAATAAAAAATTATGCCATACTCTGTATTGGGTAATTGATCAAAATGCCAAGCTATTTTTCATTTTCTTTATTGACAATGATTTAGAGCTCTAGCCGCAGCAGTGAAGTTATTTTTCTGAAGAATGAACTTGTAAGTTCAACCTAGTCAACTTCATGCATCTAGAACCGCTGAAACGTTTCTATTTTATTGAGAACATGATGGATTCACAAGTAGTTCACTAGATAGGCAAACAAAAGCTCATTCTGGATGACTACTTTAGAAGTGGTTGCTTTAGCTGTGCTTCTCTCTGTTTCCTTCTGGAAATAGATTATATTTTCATTGAAACACTCTCCATCCTCTTATTGCCGATGTTCCATTAGATAACTTATTATTTCTATTTCTTGACAGCAAGAATGTGATGAGCTACGTAAAATCATGGATGATCTTGTGAAGAAGAATTCCTTGCTGAAGGACAAGCTTGTGAGCCTTTCTGAAGACTGTCTAGAGCTCAATAATGAAAACGACTACATAGAGGTGTGCCATCTAAACCACATCTGTTAGTCATTCGCTCATTAACTAGTGATTCTCAATATGATTGAAGTACATAAGGCCATGCCTCCCTTTCTATCATTCTTTCCGTAAAGAAAAGCTATTCTTTCAAGCACCCTGGGGTTGCTTGTTGCCAGAAAATCAGAGTGTTCTTGTCTTATTTGCGCGAATTGAGCATTCAACGTGCATGAAACACCAATATGCAACCGTAACTTGATTCTATTTGCTCTGTCAGTGGGATTCATTTTGTTTCCGTGTGGAAAAGACGGAAATGAGGATAGATTTCATCCCTTTTTAACTATTTAGAGTTCCGAGTTACATTTACAACTTGCTTCCGTAGCCAAAAATCCCATTACACCAGGTGCTCGAAATTTTCTTTTAAGAGTTCACGATTTGCTATATGGATGTTTAACAGATCTGTAATCTGGACGCCCCCTCGCCAATTTGGTCCACTTTCTTAACAATGAGGTTCACTTTTTATTTGGAAAATTATTCACAAGGACCAAATTCAGAAACTATTCTTAAGGATCAGAAGACTGAAAAATTGAAAATTTACAAGTTTTTGTTACTCTTTTGACTTCTGCAAGCTAATCTCTGATATTAGTCATTGGTTTGGCGTATTAACAGGAAGAGATCACCAAGATGTATGGGATAGAATCAATTGCCGATCTTATAGCCATGAGGCCTGGCGGAGTAACTCGTTGAGATGTTTAGCCACAACCGTTTGCTGATTTCGTAGCCACTAAGTCTGCTTAACTCGGTTGATGGTAGAAGCTAACATAACAGCTCACGAAGCAATCTAATAACTTTCTAGAATTCTTCATTTGACATTAGAAGCCAATTTGAACTCTATTTAAGTCGTTTTAAGTTATACAGTCTCTCAAAATAACGTTATTGTGAACGAAATCCCACTATCGGAACTTTGAGGAGTCAGAGATAATCTGGATAAATGGGGTCAACAAAAATCATCAAGGTTTAGACCACGACGAGCTCGAGGTCTCTTCATTCCGGAATATTTGTTTGGTACGGTACATAAAATGAAATGAAATGTAACGAGTAATAATTTTTAAAAATTAGAAAATAGAAATTACTAAATACTAGTTCTGGTTCTAATTATAAAACTCAATTGATTAATTTGATGAGATTAAAAAAAGAAGTTAGGTTAGTTATTTGTAATAAATAGGTGTTGTTGTTTTTTAAATATCTTTACTAATTAATTATATTAGTTAGGACTATAATTATTAGAAGGACTACCTTAGAAAAAAATGTATAAATATAAAAGATAAAGTGCATTGGGGTATTATATTTAAGACTAAAATAAAAGTCAAATAGGATCTTATATTAAGGACCGGAGGCAGTAATAATCATAAACAATATGAAAATCACCAATATCAATATAGGAATGGCATTATTCGCGATTTTCAATTATATCAATTGACCCTTTTATACGCGGAGCATTTCTAAATCCACATCCATATGACTTAATTGATGTGTACTTTATCTGAAAAAAAAACATTATATGGCTATGGGTTACACATTTGATTTAAAGACTGCCTATAGTAAGTCTCAATTCTTTAAAAGTTTATCCTCTGTATTGCGTAATTTTTTTTAAAAAAAATTTGATTGGTAGAAATATTTTTGGCAAATGCCAATACTGTGTGTAAGGGCCGGGATGGAAAAAGATTTTTTCTTTGTTTTTAAAAAACTGCATCTCAATACAGAATTAGACATAAGTAAATAAGTTCAAAATCACTAAAAAAAAAAAAACATTCGTAATTAGTCTCTCTCTCTCTCTTTTTTTGCGGCCGTTCGTAATTAGTCTTAGACGTGGTAGCCGACACATACATGTGTGTGTGTGTGTGTGTGTGTGTGTGTGTGTGTGGGCAATGAGTGAGAGGACCGAACTATTATGTTTAAGAGAACCTTAAATAACCAAAATGGACGTGGTGCGTGGAGAAGATTGAAAAGAATATTGCTTAAAAACAATATCTCCTTTAGACCATTGGCATGAAATGAGAGTGCCTAACCTGCGGAAAAGTAATATCACCATTCAGAACCTTCAGGAAAAGGCTTTAGAGCATCTTGCTTTCCATTGACATAGTATTCAACTATTGCTCTCATTCGGGGAAGCTTGTCTGGGTGATAATTTACATGAATAATCACTGGTTTAATTTTGCTGAGTTTAGCATCATTCCTCACAGTCTTGAACAGAACCTTGCTGTTCATAAAGAGATATATATCCATAGTTCTTCTGGCCGCATGAAGCCCAATATAGCCAGGATATGACGGTTTAAACAGTTCCTCATTGAAAACAGCTTGGTCCCAAGAATTTGGCGCCATGGAAAGTCGAATTGCCACACGATCCAAAAGCTCAATTGAAGGGATTGTTGGTCTGATATAGAAGAAACCAGAATTGTAAACCCATATCCTCATAGTATGAGCATATCTCGCCCAACCCATTGCAGGTTCATCGAACACATGATTAAATCCGTAAGCTGTCATGTTATCATGACCATCGCTCATGGACTCTACATCTGAATCTCGGAACAGATGATCAAAAGGGTCCTGTAAATATACAATGTCAACATCTGACAGAAGAACACTATACCCCAACTGTAGAAATTCTCTTAGGATACGAAATTTAAGCCCAGAAACAGCATGATTGCTTCCAGTTCTTCCAATAGAATCAATATTTTCATCGGGGTCTCTCTTGTACACTGGAACTTGACTTGATTCACAAAACTTGGCAGTTTCTTCATCCAGAGCAACCACAAGATAATTGGGTATACCAACTCTCTTAATGTTGGCAAACCAGACCTCCAGCATTTCCATCACATTGGAGTTTGCAACTGCCACTATAAGTTCTCTTTGAACTGCAACTTTCTCTAATATCTTTGCCAATCTTGGGTTCACGGATTTATCAGGAACTACCGTAGGGTTGGTTCTTAATCCCTTGACAGTACCAAAAGGCCCAGCTTTACGCTGTTTACCCAATGTAAGAAACTGCTTATGAGCCTGATCTTTCCCTTGCTCTGCAAGCCGAAGCCTTTCGGTCAATTCCCTTACTTGTTTCTTCAGCTCAGAATTTTTCTCTGATGCCGCAACTAACTCTGATTTCAACATGCTGATCCGGTCTGATGATTCACACGCTGCTGAATTTGTCTGCCAAATTAACCATTGTAAATTTGAAGCTCGTAATGCTATGGAGCACTCTTTGTGCCATACAAAACATATATAACGCAGAACTCCATTTCACACCAAAACCACATAGAAAACTATAAAACACCAAGGCACAGAAAGAAAGTATATATATAAGCGAACCACGATTAACTCTTGAACATGTGTGGTCTGCTTTAAAATATTAGCTCCAGCCATCAACTATATTTAACACGACGTCTAGACTCCAAAGTTATTCTTCAGAAATAACAACCAATCCAGTTTTTTTCTTTTCATTTTCAAGTGATTACTAATATTGAGAGTAAAACTAAGTAGGCCTGACAGAGGAATCCGAAATAGAATTAATGAGGATCAGAATCAGCAAGATTGACAATTCACAATATTGATACAGCAACAATTAGTCAGAACAGAGTAATTTACAGTCAATGCTTAACATCTCCGTTTGTCATCCAAGGGACCTCAGATGATGGTGACAATGTTAATACAAAGAAAATCATTGAAGAGAAGATATTGAAGAATCAGATAACCATAAAGTTCGAAAAAGAAAAAGAAAAACAGAGGCTGCATTCATTATAAATGCCGAACCTGGGTCTCATATACTGCGGTACCGTGACTGCGATTAGGGGCATTGTTCAAAACGAAGAGCCTATTGGGGAATAAGAAAGCGAAGACACAACCAATAACGACTCCGATCGCTACAGCGATTAAGACTCTTGATTTGCGCAGAGACTGAGTATTGTTCCTCATCAATGGCCCTTCTCTCCGGCCAATCATGACGGCGTCTCTTCCACTTTAAGTCTATTTCAATCTGAGGTTCGGATTCAGGATTGAAGAACGGAAGAATCAAGGATGTGTCGAAGGCATTATAAGCTGATTCCCACAGCGACCGTCGTCTAACAATTGAGCTCTGATCAGAGCTTTGATGGAGACAATAATGGAAGAATTAAGGTTCACTGAATTATGAAGAACTTCCTGAGTGAATGAATGGTGGGAATGCAGAAAATACAAACAATTAAACAAATTTTGAAAGAGGAAGTAGCAGGTAGGCAAATGGCCATTGATCCCGAATGAGGAAAGAAAAGGAATTTTTTTTTTTTGGCCGGCCGGAAAGAAAATCATGGTACTTTCCCTGTTTCCCATATACGGGAAATGGGAATCATAAACATAAATATGATGCTTGTTTTTTTTTTCTTTTTTGACCAGCAAACATAAATAAGATGCGTGGGAGGGAGTTACTGGTTTTTTTTTACTACCTCCGGTCCTAATTATAAGAGCCAATTGACTAATTTGAAGAGATTAAGGAAGTAAGTTGAGTTAGTTATTTGTCCTAAATATGTGTTGTTTTTTCTAAAATATCCTTACTAATCAAGTGTATTGACTAGAATTATCATTGTTAGAAGGACTATTTTGAAAAAAATGTATAAATATGATAGACAAATTGGATTTGGTCTTATATTTAGGACCAAAATAAAAATCAAACAGAATCTTATATTAAGGACAGCAGGTAGTAATACTTTTAATTATTCCTCCAATCCTAAAGGTCCACGAAAAAAATTCCTCTAATAAGTCCCAAAAAGAAATATAAGTTTGCTTAGATAGTATCCAGAGTATTTATTTATTTTTCTTTTATATTTTGCCATTATCAAATATCATGAATAATTAATGTAGTATTTAACTTTTAATAAAAGTACTTTGAGAAAATATTACAACCTTTTACGTATTTAAATATTTAATGAACCAACTTTTATTTAAGTACTCATAAACTTATATTATGGCTATATTATGGTTTTGTTTTTTATTTTAAGGTAAACTACATAAAACTTTTCTAAATTTTGAACTAGGTACAAATAATTGTTTTAATCTTTTAAAACTTAAGAGAAACAATTAAAAAACACACCTAAACTTTTAGCTATGTATAGGTAAGTCTCAACCATAAATTATATGCCCCTTAAATTATATATATATTTATATATAATCTCCTCAAACTGTAAAATTTAAATTACATACATATAAGTCCTTTAAATTTTAATATATGTGCAGATAAATAATAAGAAAAATTACTAATAAAAGAGTCATTTGTATAAAGATAAAAATTTATGGGATTCTTTATAATCTTTTAGAGTTTGAGAAGCTTTTTTTCCCCTGCTTGAGAGTTTGGGAAAGTTATTTGTACATAACTTCGTGATACTTGCGTATAATTTTACTTTCATTTTAATTTTATTCTTTTATTACGTGTACTACTAAGATTAGGCTGGAGTTGTTATTGTCCATCTCTATTTTCTGATTACCTTTTTAGTTTGATTTATTATCTTATGCTGAAAAGGAAAGTTAGGAGGAAGGAAAATATGAAGAGAAAAAATAGAGAGAAGAAAAAATTGGAAAGAAAATGTTATCATCCATCTTGCTTGGATAGAGAGAAAAAAATAAAGAGGAAAGAAAATAAGTAAATATCTAAATTACTAAAATATTCTTATCAAAATATATCATATTTAAAATTAAATCAAATCAAATATTGTAATGGAAAATTTTACTAACATTAGCATCATCAAATAATTTAGGCTAAAGTAGATATTTCATCTTTTAACTTTGTATAAGGTTTCAATTTGATCCCTTAACTTTAAAAAGTATACTTTTAGTCCTTTAAGTTTAATTTTTTTTAAAAAAAATGATGACATTAAGATCTTAGGTGTTGATAAAATATTTTCAAATATAACATATTAAGTTTAATTTCCAAACATTCGTGATTGTTACAAAAAAAAACCTAATGATTTTAGGGTTAAAAGACCACTTTTTAAAATTAAAGGACCAAATTAAAATATTGTATAAAGTTAAAGGATCAAATGTATACTTTAGGCAATAATTTAAAATCAAGTTATTTGGTTTATATATGTTTTCATATGATTATATTTTAAAACCAAATTATTTAATAAAAATATTGTTTTAAGATAAAAATAAAAGTGAATAACTTTTAAATTTTTTTAAATACAATACAAAATAAAATATGGAGGGGAAGAACTCAAAAAAGCACCAAAGAAGGGGCAATCACGAAAATTTTGTTTTCCTCCCCCAAATCTCTCTAAATGAGACATGAGTCTCACTTTATCCCCCCACCACTTTTTCTTCCTCCCTCGTTTTCTGTCTTATGCTCTTATCTAAGTAGGGAAAAACTTATTTCTCCTCCTGTTTTTCTCTCTAGTTGCCTTTCTCCTAATTTTCTCTAAGTTACGCTTTATGAAAGGTTTAACTATTAAATTCAAAACCAAAATTTCCATTTTATTTTTAAGTAATTAAGTTGTCTATTTATTTTGAAAAACATTGACTTAATAAAATTTAATGTTTATATTTCATCTTAACCATTTAATCTTAAATATTGAACATAAAATATAAGAGTGCTTGATCCAGTATGACACATAAGAAAGATTGTGTTTTTTGAACAAGAAGAAGGCAGAATCGCTCAATTAGACAGGAATAAAGTTATTAGGCCAAAAAATGGACGGGAATAAAGTTAAAAGATAGAATTCATTTTCAACAGATTAAAGCAAAGATCACTAGATCAGCGGTAAAAAAGTAGTTAAAAACCAAATATTCCTTTCTTGCTTTTGTTGTATAAGTATTTAGTAATTGATCTTATTTGTCATGGCATAGAGCTAATTAATTACAGTAATTCAAGTATCATTAAATTAAAATGGGAGATGATTCTGTAATTTTTTTCAAAAATTGGCAAAGTTTGATGAGGCCAATTGGTAACTCCATGCTTTGATTCTTTATTTCAAATCCCCTTTCTTTATTTCCTTCTTTTTTTCATTCAAAGTTTTAATCAGGCTCTGTCCAATTTTTTAATTTAAATATTTTGAACGTGAGAAACTTCTGCCCATTTTCTGATTAAGACACTTCTTTTCATTTCAATATTTCGTGCCTGCGTAAAAATTATTATAATTTAATAAGAAGCCATACACTTGTAGCTATTCCGTTGGCCGACAAACTAACCGAACAAAGAGTAAATTTGGTCCATAATATTTAATCTCTAGATCAGTAAGGCATTTTGAACTTTGAATACTTAGAACTAGGGGTGGCGGCGTGGCCTTTTTGGTCAAAACAAAAAACTAGGCACGCCCTTTCTTAGTTAAGTGGCTGGCTCTGTGGAAGGGCATTGACGCAACAAAACAAATAATGATAACACCTAACATCGAACACTTGTTCCGATTATTATGTACATCACTAAATATTTCATCATGTCCGTCTTCTTATATACTGCAGCGGAGTAGAAGCTCGAGAATCACAAAAAAGAAAAATCAGAAAAAAGAGACTGAAAACTCAACCCCACAAGCAATCTTACACTTTGATTTTCTCACCTAAGCTGTCTATAGAGAAATGCCTTAATCGTCTTCTGATTCTGAATTCTCAATCTCCCTCTTCAGGCTTCGATTTTCTTGCCTTCCAACTGGCCGAACGGGAGGCCTAATCATTTCACTAGCTGGTACAAAAAACAATGAAATGAGCAATTAAGCCTACGGATTAATTAGCTGATGAACGCTACAATTACAACCAAAGTATTTCAACAACAAAAAACCGTAGCCCTAATGCGCCAAACTGGGCAATTCGTTATACAAAAGCTTCAAGATAGAGAACTCCGGATAAGCACTTATGCAATAGAGAGAAGAAAGATGGCAAATTCAGAGGGAGCTTGCATGCATACCTGTAACTACAGCTTTTGTTACAAGTGACCTTGCGAACAGAAATTCAGCTTGGTGTGCACTAATAAATTTAGTCTGCAATGTCAACAAGAACTGATCGGTACAGGTCTATATACTGATATGCTATAAGCAGCAAGGAAAAAGGGAGCATATCTTCGAGTAAAGCCTATTACACTAGAGATGCCAATTTGGCGAGCCAAAACCACTTAATTAGCTCAGTATTAAGTATTGCGAGGTGTGGTGAACACAAGACTAGGATAAACAATCATCAAAAGCAGTATAGCACCCTAATTTTCAATGGCAATTGGAAAAGAAGACTAAGATAAAGCACTGCATTTCCACCAATAATGAAATGAAATGAACTCTCACCATTTCACCATATAAAAATTCCATAACCTGATCCATTCTAGCTTGATGCTTCAGCAAAAATGGACGCATGTGACTCTCATACAGTTGTCTCGCTCCCTGTTGAACAGCAATAGTAAGATTTGCTTATTCACTTATTATTAATCTCTAATGTCACATCAATTAAACATTGTGGCAAACAATCATCAAAACCAGTATAGTAAAGATTATCTAGAGAGCTTACATTGAGAGTGGGAAGCTGAAGCCAAACAAGAAATGCAAATTTCATATGGTAATAAAGTGGGATCCTGATGAAACACAGCACAGCAGCCTAATCAGATCGAAATATCTCTTGTATAATGTCAAATGAAACAAAGCAAGCAAATAGAGCAGATTACGCTTTCCTGCCCTTAGTTTTATTGAAGTTACAGGAAGATCCCTATTTTCATAACATATACCTAAGTATAATTTTGTTGATTTTTTACTAAAATATCCTCCATTAGCCTAAATACATATTGAAACTTTCGCAAGAAATTATTTCAAAATATGAAAAAGTATGCTGTCATCATTGTTCCTCCCCAAATTATTTCAAAGCATGCGTAGGTAAGAATGAAAAAGGAATTTTATTCTATTTTCATTGAATTTAATAAAGCCTTACAACTGATACCTCCTGCATGAAAAGATGGTTTGAAGTATTTCCTTTTTTCTCTTTTACACAACTAATTAGTTTATAATTAATTGTTGCAAATAAAAAATTTCCACCTCTGCAAGACTCTTCAATGTACATGTTCAAACTTGATTTGCCAGTGAACCAGATCAACTCTCCCAAGATATCAAATAGATTTTGAAAAGGATATTTTGGTAACAAAAAAGAGTACTTAGGTTAATGGAGGTATTGTAATAAAATAATTAGAATTGGACTGAAGTATAGTAAAAAAATTTAATTTCACAGGATGAAATATGCACTTAGTGCAGGCAGAACTTGACTATTACCAGCAAAGTACTTTTTCTGCAAATATTTCTGCTATGCTAAAAGATCCATAAGCTGCAAATCACAATAGAGATAAGTCCATATTAAAAAGAGGCAGTATATAGCTATCACAATCATCAAAAGTCAACACGAAAAGCATGTAGGAAAATTCAACTTCAGGAAGCTAAAGGTCTGCTTCTGCATGACGATAATAAATTTGCACAACAAACCATTTTCTATTTACTCTGTAGTCCTCTACATATGATTGCTCAAATGTACCAGGAAATCAAAATCAAACAACAAGGAAGTAAAAGCTTTGAATAGTGTGTAAATATTCTATGATAACTTCAAAATAGTTCCGCAAGTGATTCAGCAGAAGTTGAGCGACGTTAAAGGAAAAGTGAATAAACTTGTTTCAAGACGTTTATTCTATATCACAAAGGCATTGATAACCAAGGACTTCGGAGAACAATGAAACTGGTCAGGAACACAATTATTGATCAGATGCCATCTTTCTTGCAAGAGGCGTGGGGAATGCAGGAGATCGTGAAATGTAGGGGAAAACAAGTACATCCAATTGATGCACCAAATAAATGGACAAATCAACAAGGAACTTAATAATGAAAATGATGCTGAACGCAAATTATAACCTGCCCAGTAAGTCAGCCACCTTTGTTGCTCATTTTGATCTTTGTTCTCAATAGCTTTAAATGTAGAGTAAACAGGAAGCGCAAGCCCCACAGAACAGCTATAAAACCATGTAAAAACAAAATTAGTGAATATAGTTATGGATCTAATTTCTGAAAAAGGAGAATAAAATCCTTATCAGCCATCACAGTTTGATTAAGAACCTGGACAACCTAAACAATACTTTCTCTGCAAAATTCAATACTAAACACCACAAAGACAAAAAATTTCAAAAGGAGAGGTAACATGATACATTTTGAGGTAAAAATCTCCAAATATATGCATACCATGCAGTGCGAAGAACAATTTTAGAACCAAGAGGGGAGAGGAGCAGTTGCAACCCAACCTATGTAAGAAAAAAACCAACGCTAGATGTCAGAGTAAGAACATTTTAGCACATATAACCCTACGTAAGAAAGCAGTTGCACTCACAACACAATTTGGTCAAATCAGTTATGAGCATGACCGACCTTTACATCATGCCATGCCTTCCAGAAAACAAATCAATATATTACATATGAGACGGTCAAGTTTTCATATGGTGCTCCAAGAGTTTATAATTCGAGGTTTGAATGGGCATTAAATGTTATTGCCAACCTTTGAATCATTTTATTTTTCTCCTTTCCTCTAGCAATCAAAATGCATAGGATGCTCTCTTTCTTAGCTGTTTCAAACATGCTGATCATACTTCCCGCTACGACCTAAGGAACTTGCAGCAGCACTTCTTTTCCTTCTTTAATGAAGTGGCAAATACAATCAACCAATGATGTCTATTACTGTGCCCTCTGAAAGTTTTCAGGGGAAAGATCCATGAAAGATAATACACCCTTCCACCGCAAAACTAGTTTGAGAACAACAGGAAGATTAATTCCCAGACACTCCCGATTACAATCTAATGAATTATCACCACCAACCACGAAGAGGAGTTCACTCTATTTTCGTTTAATATGATCATCAAGAAAGAATAGATATATCTGGAATTGTAGAAAAAATTCCTCCGATATCAAATAATGGCTTTTAAAACCGAAAGGTATATAAAAAAGATAAGTGTAATCGCTTACCTCGCCTGGCACCGGAAAAGCCATGGGAGAGAATTGCGCGCAGAGATTGAATCACGGGAGGGTCGCTTCTGCCGCTTCTCTGTGCCGTGATTCGTAAGATGATTTTTAATTTTCCGGAAGGAGGAAAAATAGTGTAAATAGAAATTTTCAATTTCTTCTTCTTTTTTTTTGGGAAAACCTAACGATGACCAAACCATTCTCCCATGAAAAAAATTGCCTGGACAAACCTCAAAGGCCCAATCGCCTTCATACAGGAAATGAGGCCCTATGGACCAAAAAGGCCTAATTGTATTTTGGATTGGTCTAAACTCTCTGGCCATTTGTATTGGCCCATTAAAAACACCTGAGAGCCCAATAAAAGTTCTTATTGTCCGGGCTAACAGCCCGGTCAGCTTGCTTAAGGAGCTAGTTGGATTGGCAATATCTTGTAAATCACTAATAAAAAGTTATTTATAAGCTATTCTAAACAGTTCATAAAACTGAAAATTTTTACATCCAATGATAAAATTATTGATACCTTCATTATGAATATAATATATTTTTACATAGCGCACCTGCGAAGAAAAATAGTTAGACCTTATTATAAATTACTTGTAAGGTATTTTATGATCATTTTCTAATTTTATTCATATCTAATTTTTGTTGAATGGAAAGAAAGATGAGAGAGTTGCACAAATGACTAGTAACTATAAAAAGAGACAGAACCTTAATAAGAATAAATTAAAAAAATTATCAATTTAATATATTCCTTAGACCTAAATATATGAGAATGTTACAAGTAATTTATAATAAGGACTGAAATGATACATTAAGAATTGACCATGGTAATTAATTTTAATATACTTTTATAGAGGCATTATAGACCCCAAAAAATACAGTAATTATTCTTAAAAATTTATAAAGTGTCTTATAGTAATATTAAAACATGAAAATTCTAAAACAGACCTTACATTATATTATTTGAAGCGGATGCAGTAGTGTTAGAATAGAGGTTCAATTGAAAAAGTTGCATCACTCGTGGCCTGCATGAAGCGCGATGAGTGAATAAAAAATAGAGTAATAAATATTATTGAGATGAGAATTTAATATAAATATAAATATATGAAGAAAGATTAATTAATTGGGGGACAAGGGAAACCAATATACGAGTAGTATTCTATTTCTAGGATGGCATAAACAAAGTGAGACCAGCCTGGAGTTGAGAGAAGCGAAACAACTCACTCTCCCAAAAACACAGTTGACTCTTTAATTTTGTATTTTTCCTATTTTTGATATAATACCTATTTAAATAATTTAATTAGATTATGAAAGTTAGGAAAGCTAGTTAATTATAAGAAATATGACATATTTTTTTCTAAAATACCATAATAATTTTTCTTAATATTCTCCCTCCCCCTCATACTTAATCATAGTTGAGAGAGTACCGGTAAGGATAACTTAAAAAAAACTGATAAATGTGATAAATAGATCTTATATTTAGGATCAATATTAACTCAGTAATTATATCATACTCCTCCGGTCCTTAATATAGAACCCAATTGTTGAGTTAATTTTGGTCCTAAATAAAAGACCCATTTGTCATATTTATCAATTTTTTCTAAATTACTCCTATGGATACTCCCTCAGTCATAATCAAGTAGAAGAGGAAGAGAAAGTATTAAGAAAGATGATTATAGTATTTTAGGAAAAACATGTTACATTTCTTATAATTAACTAACTTACCTAACTTCCTTAATCTAATCAAATTAGTTAAATAGGTCTTATATTAAGAAATAGATGAGTATATTAAGGACCAGAGGAGTATTAATATTTATATTAGATGCTAATTAATTAGTCATTAGCTCCGCAGGATTAGGACTTCCCACGCAGTTAAAAACTTAAAAATCAAACTCCTCCATGTGGTTTGGTTCCCGGCGGCCGAGTTCGTGGGGTTTAAAAATTACTCATCGGAGACTCTATTTCAAGTAATGTTATTAATTAATATTCCACACAACTTTGTTCTTGCTAAGCAATTATGTTGCATGGCTGTCCCACGTGTTAATATTTAAGATAGTTAAGCCTTTCGATCTTTTGAATTAGCCTCACATCCTGTTCACAATTATGTGTTGTCCTGATAATATTCATTGATATATATATATATATATATATATAGCTATAGAATTAATTAATATGTGGATTCTAAATAGATGTTAATTTTCTTAATATATACGTGCTCATATATTTTTCTGTTTTCTCTCATCATTCTAAACCGAAGGATGAATAATACTTTTTTATGGTTTTCTTTTTTCTTCATTTTCTGAGTAAGATATTGTGCATGCGGAGAGGATTATAATCAGAAACTCCTTTTTGTAGGTCAAGAAGTGGGAAGAAAATTATAAAAGAAGGGGAGCAATTAGAGGAGGATGGGGTCATAACGCAATTATTAAAGATGATATGATGATAATGATGCCTGCTTTTTGTTTTTGGGACTGAGATGCCTGCTTTGATTTGTTTCTATTAGGCTATCAAAGCAAAAAAGTAAAAACCACGTGAGATTGACTAGTAATAAATAACATGCCCCCTCCTTTTCATGTGCTAGTCCCACAACTATTTTCAAATTAACATGCAAGCCCCCATATCAAAATTTTCAGGATTGATCTTATTGAGATATAAAATACGCTCAACAATTAATTAATCACTTAATTAAACAATAAAGTTATTGGTAGGGCTGGTATGATGTCCTAAATACACATTCCATTTTAATTTTCTATAAATGGTACTCTTCCAGTCTTTAATATAGGACCCATTTAACTAATTTGATTAGATTTAGGAAGCCAGATAAATTAGTTAATTATAAGAAATGTGATAAGTTTTTCTTAAAATACCATAATAATCCTTCTTAATGCCCCATCTCCCTCTTCTACTTGATTATGGTTAAGGGAGTATCTATAGGGGTAATTTAGAGAAAATTGATAAATATGAGAAATTGGTCTTATATTTAGGACCATAACTAACTTAACAATTAGGTCCTATATTAAGGACCGGAAGAGTAAATATTTGAGATACATGCAGTCGTATAACGTATCAACATTTTTTCAACAATATTTGGATTGGAGTTGTGCTAGTAAGAAATACTTCAAATACTATAAGTCCTGTTTGGTATGAAGCATTAAAAATAACAAACGAGTATTAGGATTGGGATTAACAAAATCTATTAAAAGAATATTTAACACAAGAGATTGTTTATCACATGAGATTGGACAAACCAATGTATGTGGGATTAAAAAATATCATGGGAAAAAATATTACTCTCCAAATTTACTTCTATGGATTTGTTTAATTCCATATAACAAGTAACTACTCATGTTAAATATTTTTTTAGTGATTTTTTTTAATTGTAATCCTAATCTCTGTCTCTTATTTTTAATACCTCATACCAACTAGAACCATAGAGTTATCTGAGAAAGAGTAGGGGAAAAAATAAAGACAACATTTAATGAAATTATTAAATGTAAACTTTGCTATGTTTAGATGGAGGGAAAAGTTGAAGGAAAATAGGGAGAATATTTGCTCCCCGCCAAGTAAAGTCATTATCCACCTCACACCCCACAGAAAAAAGTGTCCTATATTTTGAGACCTCCCCATATTGACCAATGAGTTGAAGACCTCATGTTATCTTGTGGGGATAATATATATATCTTCCTCAAATAAACAGACAAAAGAAAAAAAAAAAAAAGGTACTTTCATTCATGTCCCCACACAAAGCCATTATTAGTAATAGTGTGTGTGTACATGATTTCCTCAAAACATCGTTATCATAAGCAACTTGATTAATATGATCTGAATCTGGCTCCTATCACAACTACGTACTAGTGGACCTCGACTACTTTTTCCCCCACCTAATTATTTCCTATCGAAAATAGTACATATGAATTTGAGGAATAATTGACATTTGACACTTTACAATAATTCATCGTTACACAATGTAATTTTTATTCAACCAATCAAGCATTTGAATTAAAATTATATATTATCATCTTAATTTCCATAAGCAATAGAAAATTAAGAACATGGGCCATAATCAATAACCAAATAAATTAGTTTTTTAATATTAAAGGACAATTGGAAAAAAAAATATCCCCGTCAAAAATTTTACTCCGAATGCTGGTACTACAAATTTTGCATAATACTAGTATTTTCTGTGTATAAAAAAATTATTAGGCCTTTCTTACCAATAAAATTTTTAGATGATGATTTTTTCCCATTTTCTCTTGATTTTAATTATATATATATATATATTCACAAAGCGACAGAACATTTCGTATCATAATGTCAAATTATGATGATCAACATCATGTGTGTGTAATTAATAAGACAAATTATGTTCCAATGTGAATGAATAAATTAAAAACTATGGCGTATGCGGACCACACTCGCTTTCCTGGTCACTTTTGGTTGTTACTGATTGGAAAACAATGTTGCAATGAAGAGGCATCTGGTTCACCAATTAATAAGAATGAAATAATTAATAATTAATGATTGGATCGACATGCAAATAGACCAACTTGCATGCCAGCTAAAACAAACTTCAATAATTTCTTTGAAGCGACCTGAGGCAAACAAGTTGCATCCAATCTATGATGGACGTATGAGAATGAGATATTTCAAAGTCTTTAATTAGATTTCATTTTCTTAATTATGCTTCCATCTTCATTCTGTATGGATAGTTTATGGGTAGTTAAGTTGGTTAAAGTTAAAATTAATTAATTAATTACGATAAGATCACCAAAGATATTATCGAACAAAACCAGCTTTATCAAATGAATTTTAATTATCCTCAACTTGTCACCCAAAGGAAACTTTTTTTTTTAAGGAACTGTGTGTGTGCTTTTCAAACTTGTCCCTTTCATCCTTGCTTTCCAGCAATATTTATCAAAGGAGATAACTCAATACGCTATCCTTTACTTTTTTTTAAAAAAAAAAAACAAATAGTTTATCGCACAATATAATTTTTTTATGCAATCAAAACCCTTGAACTAAAAATGATCATCATCTTAATTTTACCTGACAATTAATTATTTAGTCAAATGAATTGTTGTATACTTATAAAATATAATTTATTTCTCCGATCATAAATGTACGACCCATTTTATAGTGTAATTTATATTACAAATGTGTGTATAATTTTTGCAGTGCGGTCAATATTCGAACTCGACTCGCTTTCTTGCTCCCATTAATTTGTTTATTGTTCATTAAAAAAATGTTGCATATTGAATTAAGTGTTTGTGTCGCTACTAATAAAAAGCTTAGCGATTAGTGATTGTATTTGTGTCTACAAAAACAGACCCACTTGTTCATGCCAATAACTTAATTTTTTTCCCCCTAGTTCCTGGGATTTGCGAAGAGAACAAGTTGCCCAATTAATATTCGATTATTACAACTAGGAGAATGAGATATGCAGCTCAAGTTTAATTCATATTTTTTTGATCTGAACGTGCAGATGCAGCTCGATCTTTTACGGGTGTGGTTTATTTAAGCGTGATTCGGCAGTTAAGTTAGTTAGAGTTGGATTAAGGTAAGAATTAATATATACTATATCATCACAGATGTTAGCCAATTCTAATTATTTATATGTAATTGAGCATTCAATCAAGCCCTTTGCTAGTATACATACAAATGCATTTATGATATCATTTTATTACTTGTTATTTAAAGTATTTTAATTTTTTATTTATATATTCAAAAGGTTTTTTAATTAAATTTGTTTTAAGCAGTTGCTTGGTTGAGGGTAAGCAGAAAAGAAAGTTAAACTTTCAGGAAACGACGAATTTCTTCCTACTTAGTTTATTATAAAAGTTCTTATTTTTATTTCTCGAAGAGTTAAATCTCACACTCTTCTCGCAACTAGAGAAACTCATGTAAATGTAAATTATATTTTTCAAGTGTTTATTGGATATATGCAGACAAATAATAACTTAATTGTGTGTATTAACTTGAACTACTATTTGGTGAAACTTTTAATATGTGTAATTATTATAAAAACTAATTTAAAAAAATAAAAGAAATATGAGAAATAAAGTGAATTAGAATTTTATATTTAAAATCAAATTAAATATCAAATTAGTTTCTATATATGGAGGACAGGAGGTACTAAATGATGTTCAATTAATAAACACACTTTTTTATATACATGTACTAAAATATGAATTCTTTGGTGAATATACTTCTCAAACTTTTTGCCATGGCTGGCGTTTATTACCCTTTTAGTTTTTCTTTTTGTGCTATCCTAGCTAATCCAAAACAACAATGGAGAAATCGAAAATAAATAATAAAAAAAACCAAAATAAAGGAGATATCAAACACAACCTCATGATATGTAATCTGTATTATATTCCCTCTGGTCCTAAATATAAAACCCATTTTATAATGCAAATTACACTATAAAATTAGTCTTCTATTTAGAATCGGAGGAGTAACATTTTTTCTCCTCAAGAAACACTTTAAAATTGTGTTGAGTTGCTCATTGATATCCTTAAAATAGACTACATTTAGCAATTATCAAAAGTTACAACCCATTTTAAAATTTAGTTTTTTTGTCAAAATTTTAAAATTTAGTTTACTAAGTTGTGACACTTCTTATTGTTTGCATGTGAGAATATAAATATTTGGCCCATTATAATACATATTCTTTCCCCATTATAATATTATTCTAATTTTTAATATAAAAATTAGTTAGAATTTCAATTTGATTCTAAATATAAGATCTCAATCTATATAATTTTTAATATTTATCTATTTTACTTTCAAATAATCCCAATAATGATTGCATATGTTAACAGTTATTATTAATATACATCATTAATAAAAATATTTTAAAAAGGATAACAAAAATTTATTACAAATTAATAATTTAAATAATTTTTATAATGTTCGTTACTTGAGGCAATAATAGATTGTTTAACTTCAAAATTTTGTACATCAGTTGTGGAAATCAGTGATTGCGAGGTCGTCTGGTTGGACTTTTAGTCTTTCACGCTATTTTAGAGCCTCGGTTTTCTCGGTGGGGGACTCATGCTTTAGACTTGGGGGGATGCTTTTTTATTTTTTTTGGACTGAGACTTGGGGAGAAGCTTTGAATTTGATATTGAATGTTTGGGACCATTCTCAACTTTAAAATTTATTAATTTTTTTAATATATATGCACATTATTAAAAATAACGGTATACAAAATAATATATTATGAACAAAATTATACATTTAAAGAGTAGGTTTAATAAGATGACTTATATTAATAACGAAATTTTTTTTAACTTTATAAATAGAATTAGAAGAGTAATTTGATTTTTTTTAATTATTAACATCTGATCGAGGATGATAATTACTCTAATCAAGGAGATTATTCAATAATAATTAATTTAATTAATTTTTTTAATATTTATAAATTAGTTATCTGATTTTTATATTTAAGACCCTATGCAATATTATTTTTATTGCTATATGTGTTTGTAAGTTTTTGTTTTGTATAAGTTAGAATATCCTTAAACTATCTTGGGCTCGGGACTAATCTTCACTAGTTCATAAGTATTAAAGTTAGAACCCTTTCAACAAATATGGTTTTTTTGGAATTTGAATTCGTGTTATTTTCTTTACAGGGGTAGAGCCGTTTATTATCTCAGCCAAAAATATGTTTGTATGTATTTAATTCGAACGAAACACGCACGAACATCGTAGTCCCGGTTACTTGTGATAAGTTCAAGATAAACGTCTCTCACAGTCACACTCAACAAAGCATATCTGGTAAATGGGCAAGAAAATAGTGACAGGGTTGTTCAACTTAATCGTCTGAATTTTTATTTATTTATTTTACCGATTCATTTCGTTGCTTTGGACTTGGATGATATCTCCATGGATGTCACTATTACGTATAGGATTTGAATGTCACATAGAGATTCCCTTTGCGTTCAAATTACGGTAATCTCCCAGTTTGATTGAAGCTAATTTTTAATCATAATTAGTTGAATTAAATACATTTATTTTAAAAATTAATTAAACCGCGTCTAATTACCATAAAAGTTATTCTCAATTGCAACTTTTGTCTTAAGGTTTAGTTTCGTGTGCATGATTTAATTTGGGAGTTAAGACTTAGGATAGCTATATATAGGGTTCAAGATCGTTCCTAGTTTATGGTTTTATAGGGTGTTTGGATTAAAGTATTATTACCTTCGAGACTATTTATAATTAAGAAACAGATGATGGTTAAAATTTAATTTAATTTTACCGTAGAGATATGATTAAGATTGGGATCCAATCCAATATGAAAAGCATTGTATGTGTGGAATGTGAAAGTTTTAATCAGTTTCCGGTCAAAAAAAAGAAAGTTTTAATCAGTTACACCATTTATCTTATAATTTATATGGTTTATTTTTCAAACTCTAATAACACTATACGAATAATTAGTACTACTTCCGTTATAAGAGCTGATTAACTAATTTGAGGAGATTAAGAAAATAAGTTAAGTTATTTTTTTTTTGTAATGAATATGTGTTATTTTTCTTAAAATATTCTTGCTAATCAAGTGGGTTGGTTAGAATTGCCATTATTAGAAGGATTTTCTTAAGAAAAAATAGATAAATATGATAAACAAAATAGATTGGGGTTTTATATTTAAGACCAAAATAAAAGTCAAACAAGATCTTATATTAAGGACGGAGGTAGTATTTAGCACTCAAAACTTTTTAATTTATATATCCAACATTTGAATTAACGAAAAAATTTTTTGGCTAACAAGTTAACGATTCCGGATTATTCTTGCTTTAGTAGTTCAAAATGTGATGACAATTCAACAACAAACATAACTTTCATAGGATTCTTTGATTTTTCTCTTGCGCGTAATTTATATTCATTTTCATCTTTCGTTTTTTCGAAGTCTTGGGGACCTACTGGCTTATTTAAAGTTTTTGATAAAAAAAGTAAGATAATGATATTTTGATTCCGAGAAAAAGCCAAACAAAACAAAGACTACAATTAATGTTTGGTCCAGGATACAAGACGTTCTGTTTTATCGGCTAATGAAATTAATATTTAATTTTATATATTTTATCTTTTTTCTTGCCAGCATTTTTATATATTTTCATAAAACTCTAAAAATTATTTAATTATTGCCTTTGTGATATCGTCCGTTGACTTGACTATAAATATATAAGCTAAATAAAATATCGAGTCAAGCCTATAATTGGAAGGGGAGGTTGTATATGATTATGATGTATGAGCAAAATCGATGAGGAAATAAGTTTTCAGACTTAATTGAAAAAAAAAAAAGATTAAAGAAACAAAGCTGTATCATTTGGCTCTGAATTATATATTACAGGTTTAATTCTGTTTATAATATCAGCTCATAAATAATGGGACTTTGCCAAATGTAAGAAAATCATGCTATTAAAAATATTTAAAAATGAAATCAATACAAGAATATATCAAAATAAAAGGGATAATTATAATAAGGCATTGAGAAAAGTAAATAATTATTAGTAAGTCTTAATGACAATTGAGCTGTTATTATTTATTATCCTAAAACTTATCATTTTATGCTACTATGATATTATTAAGACCTTTTAGCAGCTTTGGGACCTCATAATAATAAATTTTTTTGTTACAAGACTTCATAACAATTCTTTCAAAATACTCCTTCGGTTCTTAATATATGACCTAATTATTGAGTTGGTTTTGGTCCTAAATATAAGACCTATTTTTTATATTTATTAATTTTCTCTAAATTACCCCTATGAATACTCCCTCAACTATAATCAAGTAGAAGAGGAAGATAGGGTATTAAGAAATATGATTATAATATTTTAGGAAAAACGTATCATATTTTTTATAATTAACTAACTTATCTAAATTTTTTAATATAATCAAATTAGTTAAATAGATCTTATATTAAAAACCAAAAGAATAAAATAAGAGCAATGATTGACACAGAGGCAGGGCATGCTCGAGAATTGGAAAATTCCAACCAGCTTGGGAGCCGGAGGAGTCCACTTAAAAGACTTTGAACTTTGAAGAATCTCAGGTGGGCCCACTCGTCCGATCACGTTGATCAGCCCGTCAATGTTGACCCATGAAGATGTAAGTAAATAAATAAATAGATACTCCTCCGGTCCTAATTATAAGACCCAATTGACTTATTTGAGAAGATTAAGGAAGTAAGTTAAGTTGGTTATTTATAATAAATAAGTGTTGTTATTCCTAAAATATCCTTGCTAATTAAGTATATTGGCTAAAACTATCATTATTAGAAGGATTATCTTGGAAAAAAAATACATAAATATAAAAGAGAAAATGGATTGGGTCTTATAATTAGGACCAAATAAAAAGTCAAATTGGGTCTTATAATAAGGACCGGAGGAGTATATTGATATTTACTTTTTGGACCACGCAAATTAAGATAATTGAAACTAGATACATCCACCCCATTCCTCCTCACTTGTTTCAAACTTTCGGTGACAACTATATTTAAACCACCGTGCCTTATTTGTCTTTGTCCGTATGTGTGCATATCCCCACAGAAACATTTTATTACTTAATGTTGAGTTAATTCTATCTTTAATTCTTAAAATTCGAAACTAATAATTTTAATCGCTGAAACATTGTTTTGAAGACAGAAAATACTATCCTAGAGACAAAAAAATATTTAGATAAACTATAATTAGATCAAATTTTAGGAATAAAAATTATTTGTTTGAAATTTCATAGATCAAAATCGAAAAATGCCAAACTTCCGGAATTAAAAACAGTATTAACCTTTTGATATTCATTATTTTGATATTAATGAATAGGGATAAGATTTCTATTGATAATATACTCATACATACCTCATAAACCAAGCTTTAATTACATATGCAATGCGCAATCAAAATCATATGACATTTGCCATTAATTTGGCGTGAAATTTATTATTCCCATTTTAGTCCGAATTTGAAGAAGTATTGTGTTTTTAATTTTAAAATTAGTACCTCAATTTTAAAATCGAAATATTTCTTAAAGAATCTCTTGAAAATGACACTGTATGTATTCAACCAAAAAAAAAATCACACTGTATGGTTAGAATATATTGAACTTACTAGACAAAGATGCTACCTCTCTATGCACACTGGGTCATTCATTTCTTTCCCCGGCAGGTCATTTTCATCTGCAGGAAAATAAAAAAAAAGTTTATTTTTGATGCAAGTAGGGAGGACTTTTAGTGCTGCTAAAAATCACAATACAATAAATGAAAAATATTGAAAAAAATTGTGAAATCTTTTGAATAAATGTACAAATAATGTACGTACAAAAAAAAGTACTACACATCTGGTGTGTAATATAATGGTTAGGTATCTAATCTGTAGATATTAAAAAAATTAGGTAAGTTAATTATTTGTAATACATATATTTTTTTTCTAAAATATCCCTATCAATTTTGTCATTATGTGCATTGAAATTACTTTCATAAAAACTCTTTAACATGTGCAATCATTATATTTTAGGTATTACTTAGGGGTAAAATAAATAAATATAGAAGACAAAATAGATAAAAAATTTATATTTAGAACTAAATTAAATCTCTAACTAATTCTTATGTTAAAAAGCAAAGGAGTTGTACAAAAGAGACAATTTGTATGTGAGTTAGTGATTTTTCACCCAGTTCTATATTTTTTTTTTCACCACTTATTATCTCCGATTTTAAATAAAAAAGTTAATTAAAGATTCAATTTTATTTTGAGTATAAAATCCTAATTCATTTTGTCTTTAACATTTATTCATTTTTTTCCAAAATAGTTTTCATAATAATTACATGTGTAAGAGGATTTTTACTTTAATGCACATTATTAATAAGGCTATTTTAAAAATAATAATAAATATTTATTATAAATAACTAATTTAATTAATTTTTAATATCTGTATATTAGTTATCCAGTTCTTATATTAAGGAACAGAGATAGTCTCAGTTTTTGCTCCCTTATTTTTGTTCTAAAAAAGAATAAAGCGTTGATTGTGGCGTCGAATGATAAAAAATTTACTTTGTGATAACGTGAGCGTATATATTTAATGTGATGATTAAATTTTAAATGCGAACATAATAGGTTTTAATTACTTAATAATGCAGGACATCTTAAATTTCTCTCATATAAGGAAAGGACATGTCAGGTATCTTATCCGTTAGCCACATATGAATGATTTATCCTAAGTAATAAATATGCTTTGACAAAAAAAGTAAAGCAAATAAATACGAGATACCCTCCCAACATCTTGGGGAGATAACCTTTTTTTGTTTCCTGGTATGTGTGTGTGTACTCAGTAAAAGAGTGAATTTGCTAACGGTTTTGTCATAACTTATAATTGTTTCATGAAGGTTAACTTACAAATTTCGTATGAAAATAAAATAATTAAAAAAAAAAGGGTCGGGAAAGGGATAAGATACTCTGCGCCACGGACCATAACATAGAGGGAAATTAGGAAATGACTTTGCTTCTTAATAATCCTCCGGGGTTCCAGCACTAATTTGTCATTATGTGGGATGGGCCCCACCACGAGGGCCAATTTGCATCCGTCTCCTCTACTTAACTGCAAACACAGAGACACCTTATTTAAGATTAATTAACACAAATCGAGTATCTTCCCCATATTAAAAAAAATCATCAAATGTGTAATACTCCTCCGGTCCTTATTATAAGACCCCATTTGACTTTTTATTTGGTCCTAATTATAAGACCCCAATGCATTTTGTCTCTTATATTTATGCATTTTTTCCAAGATAATCCTTCTAATAATGATAGTTTTAGCCAATATACTTAATTAGCAAGGATATTTTAGGAATGACAACACTTATTTGTTATAAATAACCAACTTAACTTACTTCCTTAATCTCCTCAAATAAGTCAATTGGGTCTTATAATTAGGACCGGAGGAGTATTTAAAGTAATGAAAGCAGCCCGGCCTCCAATTAAAATAAACCTTTTTTCAAGGGGGGGTTTGGTAACCTCCAAATTTTCATACAAATTAAAATAAAATTCCTCTCATATATTTATTTTATAGACTGTAACAGCATATCTAAAAAGCTAATTCAAAGACCTCAAGTTTTTCTCAAATGTGAAGTTGTGAGCTTGATTTTATGTGACGCGAATATGATAGTTGCATAAATTAAAAAAAAAAAAGCAGATTAGCTTATACTTGCAGTAAACATCCTAAATCCTAAAATAAAAAAGAATTATCACGAGATGCTAAGAAAATAATACCAATCACAAGTGAGGAGCATGGATTTTATGTCATTCTTTGTATTAGAATTTGTAATTTACATTATATTTTTTTATAATTATATTTCTAGACTAAAAAATAATTTTTTTTTCCAAATAAAAGACAGTGAGAAATATGGAGTCAATAGGAGAAGGCTGTGAGAATTGAGAATGACGTTCACGGGACAGCTCAGAGTGTCAAGGTGAGGTAAGCCTTCTGGTTTGGTCTATTTAAGCACTCTTCTTAACCTCACACTCTTCCCAACATCATATCAGTCCCTCTCACCATCCTTCTCCTTCAATCTTCTCCCTCTCTCTCTCTAAGATGGCAGCTGAAGCAACGGCAGAGAAGAAGCTTGAGGATTTTGAACCTCAAAAGAAACCCAAAAGGAACAAGTATGCTTTTGCCTGTGCCATTTTGGCCTCCATGACTTCCATCTTACTTGGTTATGGTCAGTCCCCTTTTCTCATCCATACTTAAATCTTCTTCAGTTTGGCTCTAATCTGTATATATGTATATGTATATGTATATGTGTGTGTGTAGACACACACACATGTGCACAGCCTTTTACACGATTATACGTTCATTATAGACGTAACAATCACGGCCATATTATGATAATGTGTGGTTTGGACGACGTTTAATTTCGTGGTTGCAGATATAGGGGTGATGAGTGGGGCGGCTATATATATACAGAGGGACCTCAAGGTGTCGGACGTCCAGATCGAGATCTTGTTGGGGATTATCAATCTCTACTCTCTTATAGGCTCTTGTCTCGCCGGAAGAACCTCCGACTGGATTGGCCGCCGATACACCATTGTGCTCGCCGGGGGGATCTTCTTCGCCGGAGCCATTCTCATGGGATTCTCTACTAACTACACCTTCCTCATGTGCGGTCGCTTCGTCGCCGGCGTTGGCATCGGTTACGCCCTCATGATCGCTCCCGTCTACACCGCCGAGGTCTCGCCGGCTTCCTCTCGTGGCTTCCTCACTTCCTTCCCTGAGGTCTCTTTCTCTCTCTAAATCTCATCCAATCTCAAAGTTCACATTTTTACAAGTTATATGCATGTTTTAAGGCGCTCGTGCACAAGTAACTTGTTTATTGAGAGACTTATCCTACCACATTTTTTTAATTCATTTTGAGGTTCTTAATGCATGAGATCTATTTTCAAACTCTTACATATTTTGTAATACTAACCACTTGTTAAAAATCAAACTATTAGATGTTAACTAATTTAGATCACTGAAACCATTATATAAAAACTTTGCCATTGACAATTTTTTCTCACAGTACACAAGAAAAAACAAGATCTTGCCTTAAAAAAAAGGCACATCTTCAATCATTTGGACTAATAATTATCATTTTTATCTTTCATATATTTTATTATCATAAAAGACTTCTTACTGATTTTAGAAAAGAAAAATAAATATAAGCATTTAAAAATGGGAAAATCGTAAAAAAAACTGCTCAAATGAAAAAATCGCACATAAGGACCTGTTCACAAAAATTATGGTTAAAACCCATATGCATACTAATATTATATTATCATGGGTTCTAATTTATAATTTTTTTATTTTTGCGGTTTTTTTTTTTTGCATTTTCCTTTGAAAATTGTTCTTGTGTGAAAACAACTCATATGGTAGTTAATAATTAATATCGGTTATTCATGCTCTTACGAGTCACTTCCAAAGTGCCAATCCCCGTCGGTCTCACATGTCCTTGGCTTCACTATACTCAGGTCTTCATCAATGGCGGAATATTACTTGGATACATTTCAAACTACGCATTTTCGAAGCTGTCACTTCGCTTGGGCTGGCGGCTCATGTTGGGAGTCGGCGCCATTCCTTCGGTGCTCTTAGCCATCGGGGTCTTAGCCATGCCCGAGTCACCTCGCTGGCTCGTCATGCGTGGGCGGCTCGGCGACGCCAAACAAGTTCTCGAAAAGACCTCAGACTCCAAGGAAGAGGCTCGGCTCAGGTTAGCCGACATCAAGGAAGCCGCCGGCATCCCCGAAAGTTGCAACGACGACGTCGTTCAAGTGAACGCAAAGAAAAACATCGGCGAAGGAGTTTGGAAAGAACTTTTCCTCCACCCAACTCCGGCTGTCCGTCACATCGTGATCGCCGCCCTCGGAATTCATTTCTTCCAGCAAGCCTCCGGCGTCGACGCCGTCGTTTTGTACAGCCCAACCATCTTCGGAAAGGCCGGCATCACTTCCGACACCGATAAGCTTCTCGCCACCGTAGCCGTCGGATTCGTGAAGACCATTTTCATCCTGGTGGCTACGTTTATGTTGGATCGGGTCGGGCGACGCCCGTTATTGTTGAGCAGTGTTGGGGGTATGATACTCTCACTCCTCACCCTGGCGGTGAGCCTCACGATCATTGATCATTCGAAGACCAAGTTAACGTGGGCCGTAGTATTAAGCATAGCGACAGTTTTGTCGTACGTGGCTACGTTTTCTATTGGTGCGGGCCCCATCACGTGGGTTTATAGCTCTGAGATATTTCCGTTGAAGCTACGCGCTCAGGGTGCGGCTGCGGGAGTGGTGGTGAATCGGATCACGAGCGGGGTGATCTCAATGACCTTTTTGTCCTTAGAGAAGGCCGTTACTATAGGCGGGGCCTTCTTTCTGTTTGGGGGAATCGCAACCATTGGATGGATCTTCTTCTACATCATGCTCCCGGAAACACAGGGCAAGACCCTAGAAGAAATGGAAGGGTCTTTTGGTAAATTCAGGAAAAATTCCAGCGCTGATGAAGGAGTCAACGGTAACCACAGGGTTAACGGTAATGGTCAAATCCAATTAAGTTGAATTGGATGAAGGCGTCGTAGGAGGATCAGATCAATAATATGTTTAAAATTATAGGAAAGAAGTTTTTTTTTTTTTGGGCCAACGAAAGAAGTTGTGTCTTTTACAAGTAATGAACGCTACGACTTCTAAAAAATGTACTAGAATTTTATGCAAATGCACGAAAGTCAATCTAACTGTAAAATGATGTGTTTTGATGTCACTCGATTATTAAATTGACAAGGGTTGTAGTTTCATATAAAGGAAAGGGAAATTTTCTATTAAAAAATTATTTGAATTTCTAATTTCTAAATTTCAAAAAAATGATACTAATTTTCAAAATCCCAAATCCTTACTATGGCCAAATAATGATTTTTAAATGCTGGTGCTTTTACAATTTTACCCCTCACTTTAAAAGAAAAAGCCTAATCCATCGTGTTGGACAATGCACCACCTCCAAAGACTAGTCACCAAAGCTCTGATGGTTGGTCATAGGAGTTTTGATAACTAATCTTAATTAATTATTTTGATTCCGAGAAAAAGCCAAACAAAACAAAGACTACAATTCATGTTTGATCCAGGATATAGGACGTTCTGTTTTATCGGCTAACGAAATTAATATTTAATTTTATATATTTTATCTTTTTTCTTGCCAGCATTTTTATATATTTTCATAAAACTCTAAAAAATACTTAATTATTGCTTTTGTGATATCGTCCGTTGACTTGACTATAAATATATAAGCTAAATAAAATATCGAGTCAAGCCTATAATTGGAAGGGGAGGTTGTATATGATCAGGATGTATGAGCAAAATCGATGAGGAAATAAGTTTCCAGACTTAATTGGGAAAAAAAAATTTAAAGAAACAAAGCTGTATCATTTGGTTCTGAATTATATATTACAGGTTTAATTCTGTTTATATATCAGCTCATAAATAATGGGACTTTGCCAAATGTAAGAAAATCATGCTATTAAAAATATTTAAAAATGAAATCAATACAAGAATATATCAAAACAAAAGGGATAATTATAATAAGGTATTGAGAAAAATAAATAATTATTAGTAAGTCCTAATGACAATTGAGCTGTTATTATTTATTATCCTAAAACTTATCATTTTATGCTACTATGATATTATTGAGACCTTTTAGCAGTTTTGGGACCTCATAATAATTTTTTTTGTTGCATCATAATAATAACTTTTTTTTTGTTACAAGACTTCATAACAATTCTTCCAAAATAAAATAAGAGCAATGATCGGGAATTGAAAATTCCAACCAGCTTGGGAGCCGGAGGAGTCCACTCACAAGACTTTGAACTTTGAAGAATCTCAGGTGGGCCCAATCGTCCGATCACGTTGATCAGCCCGTCAATGTTGACCCATGCAGATGTAAGTAAATAAATGAATAGATATATTGATATTTACTTTTTGGACCACGCAAATTAAGATAATTGAAACTAGATACATCCACCCCATTCCTCCTCACTTGTTTCAAACTTTCGGTGACAACTATATTTAAACCACCGTGCCTTATTTGTCTTTGTCCATATGTGTGCATATCCCCACAGAAACATTTTATCACGTAATGTTGAGTTAATCCTATCTTTAATTCTTAAAATTCGAAACTAATAATTTTAATCGCTGAGACATTGTTTTAAAGACAGAAAATACTATCCTAGAGACAAAAAATATTTAGATAAACTCAATGTTCAAAAAACCGGACCGGACATTGAACTGGTTAAGATAGTGGTTCAAGGGTTATTGGGTCAAGTCGTGGTCAAACCGGAATCAAACTGGTAATTATTAAAATAATAATTTAATTCAAATGTATAAAGTATTTATATTTAAATATGAGAAAAAATATCTAATCTTATTTAAACTATGCTCTTTATGTATATAAATTCTTTCTTCTTTTCATTTTTTTTTTTTAAATTTCCTTCATGTCACGTGACCCCTCTTATATTTTCTATTTCTTTTCTTGTTCTTTTTTACTCTCTCTCTCTTACTTTATAGGTTGAGTGTTTAACACTCTAAAGTGTGGGAGTACAGTGACAGACTTCTCTTCCTGTCTTGACTTTCTGATTTCCAGCAGCATCCCTCTTCATCTTCATTTATGCGTGTCATGGTCTGACCCATTTTTTCTGATAGCTTCCATGGTTTCTTCATTCTTCCTACGTAGATGCAAGCGGCTCTTAGCAAAAGAGAACAACGATGACAGAATAAATACGGCAGAGCACCAGTGACGGTCTTCTTTCCTCCCCTTGTCTCGGTCCTCCATCCTCCTCCTCTCCCGCTCTTCTTCCTCATCTCTTTTTTTTTGGTTGCTGGGAAAAAATATAAGCAACCCGGAGAGACCCACCAAACCAACGGTTTAGTCCAGTTTTCACCGGGTTTCTCCGTTTAGGCCGAGTTATACCGGGTAGTCTTCTTCAGGTTTAAGAGGTGAACCAGACCGGACAACTGGCCGATTCACCGGTTTCTGGTCTGAACCGGCCGGTCCGGTTTTTTGAACCATGGATAAACTATAATTAGATCAAATTTTAGGAATAAAAATTGTTTGTTTGAAATTTCATAGATCAAAATCGAAAAAAGCCAAACTTCAGGAATTAAAAACAGTATTAACCTTTTCATATTCATTATTTTGATATTAAAGAATAGGGATAAGATTTATATTGATAATATACTCATACATACCTCATAAACCAAGCTTTAATTACATATGTAATGCGCAATCAAAATCATATGACATTTGCCATTAATTTGGCGTGAAATTTATTATTCCCATTTTAGTCCGAATTTGAAGAAGTATTGTGTTTTTAATTTTAAAATTAGTGCTCAATTTTATAGCTAGACATCAGGAGATGAAGCATAGGTTTCATAAAAAGATAGACTACCACGCACTCTTCCTTTAAGACATAAAAATCGAAATATTTCTTAAACCATTCGAGTGTCTCAGACATACGATTATGAATCTCTTGAGATCACACTGCATGTTTCAAAAAAAAAAAAATCACACTATATGATTAAAATATATTGAACTTATTAGAGAAAGATGCTACCTCTCTATGCACATTCGGTCATTCATTTCTTTCCCCGACAGGTCATTTTCATCTGCCGGAAAATAAAAAAAGTTTATTTTTGATGCAATTAGGGAGGATTTTTAGTGCTGCTAAAAATCACTATAAATGAAAATTATTGAAAAAAAATTGTGAAATCTCTTAAATAAATGTACAAATAATGTACGTACATAAAAAAAAATACACATAGTCAGATATCTAATTTGTAGATATTAAAAAAATTAGACAAGTTAATTATTTGTAATAAATAGATGCTCTCTTTTCAAAATAATTCTTATAATAATTATACATGTTAGAGGACTTTTACTCTAACGCACATTATTAATAAGGATATTTAAATAATAATAATAAATATTTATTATAATTAATTAATTTAATTAATTTTTTAATATTCACAAATTAGTTATCCAGTTCTATATTAAGGAGTAGAGATATATAGTCTCAGTTTTTTTCCCTTTGTTTTTGTTCGAAAAAAGAATAAAGCGTTGATTGTGGCATTGAATGATAAAAAAAATTTTAGTTTGTGATAACGTGAGCGTATATATTTAATGTGATGATTAAATTTTAAATACGAACAAATAAGATTTAATTACTTCATAATACAGGACATCTTAAATTTTCCTCATATAAGGGAAGGACATGTCAGATATCTTATCCGTTAGCCACACGAGTGATTTGTCCTAAGTAATGAAGATGTTTTGGCCAAAAAAGTAAACCAAATAAACATGAGATACACACACAATTCACTCCCAAGATCTTGGGGAGATAACCTTTTTGTCCTGTGGTGTGTATGCTACAGTGTATATACTCCCATAATAAGTTTTAATTACTACTCTCGTACTAATATAAAAAATTATTCGAATTTTGTTTAATTCTAAGGGAAAACTATGCTGAGTCCTTATAGTTTGGTCAAATTTGGTCAAGGTCCCTAGAGTTTATTTTTTAGGATATGGATCCTTATAATTTCAGTCAAATTTTACTAGCTTGCTAATCTGAATTTTTATTGAGGTTTAATTATATACATATATATCTATATGTTGCTCATTTGAATTCGCGAGAGTAGTTCTGAATTTAGAAAAAAAAAATCAAGGTATTACAATTGAGCTAATATCGTTTATTTTAATTGAGAAATTCAAATGAAATTATTTTATTTAAACAATCTACTGTGGTTGTATAAATTTTTAAAATATTAAAAAAGAAAAGAACTTTATTTTTGGCCACCGGTTCCATGCCACACGTTTTCGCTCTCCACAGTGCATAATGTGAATGCCGAGAAAAGAACTTCTCATTAATTAACGCCTTATAACTTTCAAAAGAGTGAGAGTTCATGTATCGTCCTATTATATTTTTCTAATTTCTTCGTAACCTGAGGATTAGATTTTATAAATAAGGGTTATGTATAAAATACTAATATCACTAAATGAATGAGAAA